>NW_015506513.1:67835-92598 GCF_001515645.1 Sinocyclocheilus grahami | reverse complement strand
ATTTGTGAGGGAGGAGTCTCTGTTGGTGCTGTTATAGGGTGAGGAGGAAAAACTGTTTCAGTGGCAGGATCTTCAGGTGGGTGGCTCTCCTGCAGATGGGCAGCCAGGCTTTCCTCCTGACTGGCTGAGAAGGGACACATTGTACATTTGTAGGGGTTGTGGAGGATCCGCACATGACGTGCCAGCTCTGAAGCTGTACGGAACTTACCCTTACAAGCATGACACCGGAAGGCAGAAGCAGCTGTGGAGGGGGTGTTGTCTTCCAAGTGGGCATGGCCAAGTGGAGAGAAGGTGGTTGAGATTGGTGCTTCCTCTGTTAGAGGTGGGGTCAGGGCTGTGGTTCCTTCAAAGAGGAAATGTGGGCTGCTAGCAGTTTGAAGAGGTTCCTCTGGAACCATGTCCTCATCCATACTCTTTTGTAATGACCCAGATAATGGACTCAGTTTCAGACCAGGCTCTCTGTTGTTGAGATTCTGGATTACACTGTCACCCACATGGTTCTGCTGCAGTTTGGCATGTGTGGTTCGGTAGGGAGCTGAAGCTCGACGCTCCCGGTCTAAACTGTGAGCTCGAGCATGCAGGGACAAAATACTCTGGAAGCGGAACCTCTTTCCACACACATGGCACGGGAACCTTAGGCCAGGCCCAGAGCTTGTCCCTCCGGGCACAGCCATGCCCTCATTGTTGAAAAGTTGAAGATCCAACTCATCATCACAGGTGGTACTTTGACCAGAGGAGATGGCCTGCTCCAGAGCTCCAAAACCAGGAAAAGGTGTTAATGGTGTGGCTGGGGGGCTGCTCTCCGATGAGGGACTGCCAAGCTCCAGTTCACCAGGAAACAGCGCCACCGCTGGGGTGGGTGATGGGGGAGTTGACAGCTCCTCTTCCTCCTCCTCCTCATCTTGGAGGCTGGCCTCCGGAAGGGGGCAAGGTGAGACCGGGGCATAGAGTTCAGTTTGAGGGCTAGAAGGGGTAGATTGAAGACTCTGGGGTAGGAATTGGGGACTGTGGTCCAGGGACGGCATGGAGGGAGGAGACAATGGGGGCTCACAGGAAAGAGCCAGCATACTCTCTGGTGGAGAATCCATTCTCTGAGCGAGGAAATAATTGATAATTGTGATTAGATCTAGATTAGATAGATAGGCAGACAGACAGACAGACAGATAGATCACTCACTGGTGATGTGTCTATGCCATGCTTCACTTCCTTGACTTAAAGAGGGTGTGTTCTGATGGTGGCAATTTGCCTGACCACCTCCAACAGTCCCCTGTCAAGTACAACACAGAATAAAAAAATGAGTGTACACACATTTGTTCCTGTGTACGGGTCTAAGGGCAGAGCAGGACATGGACTGTCCCAAACAGGATGGGCGCGAGATGTTTGGACTTCCCCACACACCCTTCCTGCACATACACTTACAGTAGCTGCTTAAATCAGAACAAAAATACATACATACACACCTTAAATCCAGACACATAGATATAACTGATCTAAACCCCCACAATCTCTCATTACCTAAGCTACTCATATAAGCACACACACCCTTAACACACAGTGCACTGATAGAAGTGAACAATTACATAAAGCCACACATGCATAGATTACATAAGTCTGCAGCGGACAGGCCCAAACACAACCAAAAAAAAAAAAAAAAAAACACCTGCTTCTTTCATAAGAGAAAATTAATTTCATTGATAATTACAGAAAGACAATCTGCTAAACATCTGTGAGGGCGTCTGTATGCCTGAATATGTGTCACTATGCTTGTGTTTGTGTGGGTGGGTTTTTTAAATTTTGTATTTACCTCTACGAACAGACTGAACTGTATGTCTGTGTCTGAGTTGGGATTTATGTACACAATCAAGTGTTTGCTTGTGCATTAGTGTGTGATTGTGACTGTGTGTGAAAGTATGTGTATCTGTGACATAAGACTTGGACGAATCGGTGGCTAACAGAGCCAGTTGACATTTTAGCTCAGCCGTGACTCACAACGATATCACACTATATCAATCATACTGCCCCCTCCATTTTTCTTTCTTTCTTTCTTTCTTTCTTTTCTAATCCCACCATTATTGTCCTCCTTTTTCCTTCCTTCTGTCTTTTCACGTTCATAAATTGTGAATCCACCCCTTGCACTTTTTCTCTTTTCACCCTCATTCCCTCCTCCCTCTGTTCTTGACTGATTTTCTTTCATTCTATCTTTCCCTCTCTCACTCTCTGTCTCTCAGACAAAAACTAAAAAAGACTGATGTCAGAAAAGTATGGAAGCACATTTCAGCACACAGACAGGAAAGAGCCATTCAATATGTGAATGACAGTGAGAGGAAGAGTAAAACAGGTAGAAGAAAAAAAAGTCCATGGCCTCCAGGTTTATGTGTGGGTGAGATAGTGTTTGAATGTGGCGTGACACGTGAGACTTGGTTCCCACTGAGCATCCAATGCATGAATGAATGATAGGTTACATGATGCATCAATTCAAAGATTAATAGCTTCTTTCATTTCTAGTAAACAGACTTCAGAATTACATTGATTTGAAGTTTGAAACTGAGTTTTATTCTGATCCCTTTCGTGTTTTTTCGATCAAGTCCTCATCTAATTTTGATGGGTGAGAAACACAGAGGCTATCAAATGAGTCTATTGACAAATGCATTTTCAGGGAGTAATGCCTTGAGGAGCCTCTGAACATAATTTCTGAAGTGATATGGAGCCCTTCGTCTTATTTCCTGGTTGTGGGAATGTTCTGTGCGTTTATCAGATAGTGTTAGACAGATGTGCAAAAATAGTGGCTGTAACCAGGCCTTGGAAATGACACTGAGAGATTAGAGAGAACTGGAGCACAGAAAAAAAGAAAAGAGAAAGATCGCAAAGAGATGAAATCATGGAAAGCGCATCTGACTAATATGTGAACTACTGGGAGTGTTATTTTTTTCAGGTTTTTCATTCTTTGGAGTTATTGTAATTAGTGCTGATTAACAGGGCAAGCATCATTTTAGCTTATACACTCACTGGCCACTTTATTATGTAATACATCATTTTGGCTTCAGAACTGCCTTAATTCTTCTCGGCATACTGTATATTCACAACATTCCTCAGAGATTTTGATTCATATTGGCATTATAGCATCATGAAGTTGCTGCAGATTTGTTAGCTGCACATCCATGATGCAAATCTCTTTATATGGCCAAAAAGTAAGATTCAATTCTGATAGAATTCTGATTGATAGATTAAATTCTGATAGAATCTTTAGAAACGATTTTAACATTATAACAGACAATTAAACTGCATGCATATTAATATCAGCTGTCACTTTGTAGCTCCCAATAATGTCTTATGGGATGATATTTAAATACTCCATTTTATGATTAAAGCTCTGTAGTTTCAAAACATATAACGCAATGCAATACAATGACGTTTGAGAGATGAACAAATACACTTTCCTCAAAAGCCTGATGGATCATAATTGATTCATTTTAAATAGATTAAAAAAAAAAAAAAAAAAAAAAAAGTGGAAAAAAAAAAAAAAAAAAAAAGGGGAAAAAAAGATTTGGTTTTTAAAAAAAAAAAAAAAAAAAACACCTGCTTCTTTCATAAGAGAAAATTAATTTCATTGATAATTACAGAAAGACAATCTGCTAAACATCTGTGAGGGCGTCTGTATGCCTGAATATGTGTCACTATGCTTGTGTTTGTGTGGGTGGGTTTTTTAAATTTTGTATTTACCTCTACGAACAGACTGAACTGTATGTCTGTGTCTGAGTTGGGATTTATGTACACAATCAAGTGTTTGCTTGTGCATTAGTGTGTGATTGTGACTGTGTGTGAAAGTATGTGTATCTGTGACATAAGACTTGGACGAATCGGTGGCTAACAGAGCCAGTTGACATTTTAGCTCAGCCGTGACTCACAACGATATCACACTATATCAATCATACTGCCCCCTCCATTTTTCTTTCTTTCTTTCTTTTCTAATCCCACCATTATTGTCCTCCTTTTTCCTTCCTTCTGTCTTTTCACGTTCATAAATTGTGAATCCACCCCTTGCACTTTTTCTCTTTTCACCCTCATTCCCTCCTCCCTCTGTTCTTGACTGATTTTCTTTCATTCTATCTTTCCCTCTCTCACTCTCTGTCTCTCTGCAGCGGTGCCAGTTGGCACAGTGCCAGGGAATGCTGATATCAGCTGGTAGATTGGGGCCTGCCAACATGGCGAAGAGAAAAGAAAAGAGAGGAGAGAGACAGACAGGCGAGAAAGAGAGAATGAGAGGGGGGGGGGGGTTAGTGAAGAAAAAACATAAATGAAGAACACAATGAGCATATTTGATGAGTAAATCTGTCGAGAAAGGGGACAGAGTGTTCTGCTCTGCAATGGAGGATCTTGCGATCTGTTTGGTCTGTTGGCATTATTATCATATGAATATCGTCATGGCAATGCACTGTTCCGCCTTGACAGACACGTTCGTGTCTGACCAACCCTGTCATGCCAATAAAGCTTCTCCAAATTTGGATAGATGGAGAGAGTGATAAGGTGCTAGACAGAAGGGGGAGGGGAGAGATGAACGCAGGAGAGCGACAAAGCAGCATGCGCAAATAATGCATGCACACACACACACACACACACACATACACACACTCAATATGGCACCTAGTCACTAGATGATTCATGCATGCTAAACACCTTTGTCTGAATGGCCACATGCTACACTCCCAGTACAAGCACACACAAATACACGCTCGCATATTTTGTGCCTTCTTGGGGCACATGCATTGACTATTTAACTAACGGCTTTGTATGTAATGGAATGAATATCGTATAAACAAAAAAATAAGAAAAGAGAAATAGACCGCTGTTGTTTAAAAGAACTGCATGTAATGTAGCTGCTATTAAAATTATTTGATATATGTCGTGCTTTTATTTTTGGACTTTTGCCAATTAGAAATGTCAAAAAAGTCAACACTGAAGTAACAAATGCATCCCATGTGAAAAAAACAGCAACCTGTTTGCAACATCTGTAGGATTTTGATTGAGGTCAACTGATTATTCCATTATCTGAGTATCACCGGTACTTTAAATGGGGTCGCATTTCTCCGGAACACATTTACAGTACGTTGACATGTTTTTGGGTGGACTATAGATTGTTTTATTATACCTGGTATGAATAGCAATCCCAGGTGATCCAATAATGTTAAATGCAAGTGTAAATAGGATCCAAAACGTGTTTGATCTGATCACTACAACCACATTCGAGCACACTACATAAGTGGTGTAAACATTAATGCACCTGGATTATAGTGATTCAAACATTTGGAAAACCCAGACGTATATGCATTAGACTTCACAGAACAACAAGGACATGTCTGGCATCATCTATAAGCAGTGACAGTTAATTATATTCTTTTTTTTTTAGATCACAATTAAAAAGTAGCCTATATTTGGGAGCAGGAGTATGCCATTTTTCCCCCTTCATTTTATCAACTTGCAGTAAGAACCTGACATATATATGAGACGTAATCGCGTAATAATGATTTGAGCCGTCAAAACTGATGCCGGATCGCCTGAGATGGATAATAACAGGTGTAAGCCGGGTCCGAGTCAGTACGGACATCAAGAGAGCATGGGCTCAGATTCAGGTGAAATCAAGCCTCGAATGATTTAAAGAAGTGATCATTTTCAATCAGAATTGTTTTTTTTACAACGAACAGCCCACCTCTGACCTCCACCAATGACACGAGCTGTAAGGTGTTCGCCACAAAGGCAGTGTGCTGTGCTAGAAAGTCTAGCTTCAGGCATCTGAGCACAGAGAGGAACTCAAACCGACAAAGCTGATCTATATCTGCATGAACGGGATGAGCCCTGCCGAATTTGAACTTGAATATAGTATGTCAAAATGTTTCGTCACATGTTTTATGAGGTAGCCTGTAAATTAACGGGCTGTATTATCTAATGAGATTAAATAAACATAATTGCATTCTGTTAAATCATTCAAAAGCAGTTTTTAGTGGTCAAATAAGGTAAAATGACATGCAAATGGCATAATTTAACTTTTTATAATGATGGATAACATGCAGACGTCCCACTTTATATTAGGTGGCCTTTACTACCATGCACTTACATTTAAATTAATCATTTGATGCAATGCACTTATTGTGTACATACATGTTTAACACTGTACTTTATTTGAAAAAATACATGCATGTAATTACATCTGTAATTAATTTATGTAATTACATATATGTAATTATACTGTTGACCCATCCCTTACACCTTAACCCACCCTTAAACCTACCCAAACCACCAAACTTGTCCCTGACCTTACCTGTATCCCACCTCAATAGCAGCAGAAGTGTTTTGGGTAACACTTTGTTACACCATGTACTTGATATCATAATAACAATTAATCATGCATAATTGCATGCAAGTAACCATAATCCTAACCCTAAACATTTAGTACAAGTACATGTAGTTAATATTACTCAGTACTTAAATGTATAATTACACTGTAACAAGGACGCCTTAAAATGTAACCGTGTTTTGCACTACAGGTACAGGTACACTGTATGTTATTTTTTGATGTAAGTGCATAAGGCCACCTTATTTAAAGTTGGACCCATGCAGGCATGTTCGTCAGTTACTAAACACACAGATACCTTGAACTGACAACCTGTTGTTCCTTACATACAGCAAGAAGATAAACATGTTATGTCTCCTTATTTGCAAGCATGAACAGGAATAAATCCCAGCTTCCTGTATGCTATTGCTAATTATGTCACCATACCGATCTGGAAATCTGTGGCTGAATTAGCCAGGTGCCAGGTCAAATTCTGAAGCCCCTGCAACATCTCATCCAGATGTGCTGTCCGTGCAGGTTATCAAGACGAGCAGGAGCAGATCTGCTTGTAAAAGTTGTTTACAGGGCTTCCACCACATCTCTGCGCTGCTCTGCCCTCTTTATCCGTCAAACTGTCGCGTCAGTTCAGGGGGCTGGTCTCATTCCGTCACCCGTCTAATAGCACCCAAATCTGTGCCAGCGCTAAATAATGGAAAGCAATGGCGCCTTATAGAATTTCCATATATGTGTGTGTGTGTGTGAGTGTGTGTGTAAAGTTTCTTGGCGGGATGCATTTGCAGGACATCAGATGAGCGTCTGTGGAGAGGAATTTCCTCGCGTGATAAAACGCGCAACCATTTTCAGTCGCCTTCTCTCTCGCGGCCATCTCAATTAAAAAGCCACATTAATGAAATAAATAAATGCTCAC
Source organism: Sinocyclocheilus grahami (assembly GCF_001515645.1). Taxonomy (NCBI): domain Eukaryota; kingdom Metazoa; phylum Chordata; class Actinopteri; order Cypriniformes; family Cyprinidae; genus Sinocyclocheilus; species Sinocyclocheilus grahami. The sequence continues at coordinate 85,345 of NW_015506513.1, read as the reverse complement.
AAACAAACGCGCGCACGACGCGTCCTTCCGCGAACGCCGACATTAAGCCCGTGCATTAAATCGCGATTTACAGACGCAACGGCATCGTTTTTACCCAAACAGAGGCAGACATGCAACATTTGGGACGGGATGTTGTGCGCTCCATTTTCTTCCTGATTTTCTTTCAACAAAAGATAAAGGGAGGGGAAACGGACAAGCCATCAGGGTGCAGCTGAAAAGTGCCATCGTGGGGTTTCATCTGGAAATCCGCTGCTATCGTGGCTAATCACGAAACTTTACGTGTTTTTAGGGTCTTTTGTAAAACTAGCAGCTGCAGGTTTAAATAGCGAGCGCGCATCTGTGTGAGGTGACGTTAGGACATGCGGAGCGCGTGCAAATTTACCAGCTTTTGCATTAACATGCACTGAACGCTTTCCTATGTTCTTCGAAGTTATTAATATGCTGCTGTTTTTCCCCCCCCAGAGCGTCCGATCCAGTCGGATCTGTCTGCGTCCCACACAAACTAAGTTCAAACATGCGGGTTTTGACTGCAACATAACTAAGCAATGCTTCTCATAAAGTATAAAACTTTGCAATAGTGCAGTCGCGGAGAAATGAACGGTTGCTTCTCGCACTAGAAAAAAAGTTCAAACATCTACACTCAGCGTGTACCTCTGAGTTCAGTGCACTTTTTTTTCCACACTTGAGGCTCTGGTAATATTCAAGGGCCTTAAAAAACGAAAGTTGCATTTTCATGCGCGAGCCTCGCATCTCTTTCAGGACACACACGCGCGCTCGCTCTCTCTCTCTCTCTCACACACACACACACACACACACACACCGGCGACATACACGGCACGAGACAAAAGTGAGGAAGTGTGTATGCGCGAGAACACGTATGAAACACCAGACGCCAATCAATATCTCCGGATGCATGCATGTGCAAAGAAACGCGAGGTGTAAACGCGACGGCTATTCAGTCTCCATGGCTTTGCATCACCCGGATCAGCCACCCCCCCCGGCGACATACACGGCACGAGACAAAAGTGAGGAAGTGTGTATGCGCGAGAACACGTATGAAACACCAGACGCCAATCAATATCTCTGGATGCATGCATGTGCAAAGAAACGCGAGGTGTAAACGCGACGGCTATTCAGTCTCCATGGCTTTGCATCACCCGGATCAGCCACCCCCCAAAAAAAAGTCGTCGTCGGATATTTGTTGTTTGTGAAGGCGACAACAATCGCTCTCTATACGTCTCAAACTGCACGCTCGCGCACACCATCACACTCGCGAGCGATGTGCATCAGTAAAATCGCTCAAAAAGCGCAGATTAGGTCAGTTATTTGAAAGGAATCGGGTGTTTTGTGCTGAAAGTAAGGCTGAATGTACTTACGGGAGAGGCGGCGAGGAGATTAATGACAGCACACGTCATGATTACGTTTCACTTGAATTAAATACATTAGGAGTTAGGGGGAAAAATGGAAATCGGGGGTAGTTGTATACAAGCATACGCCGATGCCCCCTCCCTTCTGCCCTCTCTATCTTCTCCTCCTCCTCCTCTCTTTCCTCACACGTCTCTCTCTCTCTCTCTCTCTCTTTTCTCAAAAATCCATTTATTGTGCAGCCGTGAGTGAGTGAGTGAATGAGAGAGAGAGAGAGAGAGAGAGAGAGAGAGAGAGGCGGAGGCTGTAGGTTGCAAATGTAATTATAATCTCGCAGAGGCACCATTTTAAAACGATCAATAGCTTCGCGGGACGGACTTTTGACACAAATCACGCTCCACACAAGTTTCTCGCGTCGCTCAGATCTACACCCGGACGTCTTTTAAAGAGTAGCCTGTAGGAGCGGGTGTTTGCTGCTTTGCCGTCCGTCAGAAAGGGCTTCTGTAGTTCACTTGTGATTGTGAAGAAACTCGCGCTCCACGTGGAAGCGGCGCAGGTGCGCGCGAGTAAAACAGCACGACCTCAGGCCACATTAAGTGTAACGCGTGCTATGCACCCTCTTTTAAACAAACAACAACGGCCTGTAACAGAAAATGCATGCATGCATACATAGGCATAGATAAATAAATAGCCTAGGCCTAAATAAATAAATGCATTCAATGCATTGAAACAATAGCAACGTCAATAATAATAATCTATCTCTATATATAGTCTATATAGATGTTATAGATATCAGTATACATGTTACTCACCCTCTTTTGATGTGAGATCCACGAATAAACAAATAAATAACCATCTTCAGAGAAAACCACCTATAATAGAAAACTGTTGTATATCAGATTCAGCACCTCATTTTACTTTGGGGGGGGGGGGGGAGCTATAAATAATAAATAAATAGGTTGAACTACTAATGGATTTGGAAGATTTTGCTGTAAATAATAACAACAACATCAACAACAACAAATCTCGAATTCTCTCTACATCATATATAAATAAATAAACAAATGTATTATATAGGTAATTAATCGCCACCTACTGTTAGGGTGTATTCACACCTGTCTTGTTTGGTTCGATTGAATCGAACTCAAGTTCGCTTCCCCTCTTGGTGCGGATCTTTGGGGCAGGTGTGAATACAGCAATCGCACTCGGGTCCGCACAGAGACCCAGCTGAAGAGGTGTCTCGGTCCGCTTCCAAACCAACTCTATACGGTTGCATGGATGATCTTAAGCACACGTGTTACATTTGCTGGTTCACTTACAAAAAGAGCAGTGCGAAAGCGAACCGCACCAAACAAACTCAATGTATTTGGTCCGGACCAAAGCAAGTGAACTAGCAGACTTTCCTGGGGCCCGTTCTTCGTACGTGGCTAACTCAGTTAGCTGGATTTGATTGTTGACGATTTCGCCTGATCTCGGATTGTTTGGTTCTTCGAAGCTCATCCCTGTTCTGTTCTGTTCTGGTCTGTGAGCTTAAACCTGCTCGGGAGCAGCTTATTTCATGTAAGCAGGATTAGATCGCATCTTTTTAAGCAGAATTGATAGTTAAAATCTGTCCTACTGCTACTTCATTAGAAGAGTATCCTGCTGATCCAGGGACGGTCATTTAAAATAATAATAATTGAAAAACTCTGTTCTGTTCTGTTCTGGTCTGTGAGCTTAAACCTGCTCGGGAGCAGCTTATTTCATGTAAGCAGGATTAGATCGCATCTTTTTAAGCAGAATTGATAGTTAAAATCTGTCCTACTGCTACTTCATTAGAAGAGTATCCTGCTGATCCAGGGATAGTAATTTAAAATAATAATAATTGAAAAACTATATAATAATGTTGTGTAGTCTATAGGCTACAGTATATTTCAATGAGTAAAACTGGCTGTCTATATATAGACACAGGCACTTTTACTCATTGAAATATGTATGATGAAATAATTTCTTTATGTATACAGTTAATCTGAGCCGTGCATTAATTTGAGTGCTGACAGCTATTATGGGAGAGGCTTGATGGAGCGCAGGAGATGCAGATAACTTGATCTTGACCCTTAAGACACTTTAATTAATGCCGTCACATAACAAATCTGTTTCAAAGATAAAATTAAATTAATTGCTAATTACAACATTGAGATACAAATGTAAAGCCTGCAAATACTAGAAATGGTGAATATAAATAATTGGGAATCATGTAAAAAAAATAAAAACAGTGCACATTTTTCTATTATACCATTCATGTAGTTTTGTTCACTTGGCTGTTTCCTTATAAAGGTTCAGAAATTTTTCGTCAGGTGTCTTTTTTAAGGATATGATGTCATTACGTTGCTGTCTCGCCGCCAGCCAATCGCTGCATCGCTGATCGTGGTTTCGAGTATCGATACATCTGCCCTTTTCGGGGAACACGAGAACACACCGTAATCCTAGACAACTTAATCCAGATATTTTAATCTAATATGCAAATTCGTTTGAAGAACCACATTAGCCAGAGATCAGTTATCAGGATTAGAAGATCTGTAATCTTTCGAATCATCTCAGATGTAACAAGCGACGTACGGAGAAAGGGCCCCCGGTGTGAATACACCCTTATTTTACACAGCTTATTTTATCAGCTTCTGCACCTTTTGGCCTTTGAAGAAAAAAAAAAAAAAAAGATAATACAAGTTGAACTCCTAATGCATTTGAAGCATTTTGCTGTAAATCAGGAATAAGTAAATTAATAATAATAATAATTTATTATTTAGACCCTTAACAGAAAACCTTTGTATATCAGATTCAGAACATTTTTCATTCCTTCCTTCCAAATAAATAAATAGGTTGGTTAAACTAATAATTAATTTGGAGCTTTCGGTTGTACAACAACAACAATAATAATAATCTCTCTGCACTCTATATACAGTATCCACAGAATGAAATCGTTTGCATGTCAGATTCTGATTCTCTGCATGCACAGGTGTTTTTGTCTGGTTCGGATCTTCAGATGTGTTTGGGAGTTTGAGGATGATTTCGGAGAGGAATCTGGATATTAACTCACACACACACCTCTGACTGTCAGCTCACGCGAGTGTGTCTGCCTGAACATGTGTGTGTGTGTGTGTTGTTTGTGTGTGTGTGTTGTCTGATACAGTCATATCATCACCCGCCCCCAACGCTTTGATTGTCTTGTACGCCGCAGCACAAATGCACCAATTAATATGCAGAGAGTGAGTGAGACGGAGACAAAAAAGAAAGAAAGAAAGAAAGAAAGAAAAAAAAAACATGCAGAGGTGGGGGGAAGAGATGGCATGGAGAACAGGAAGGAGTGAAAAAAGGGAGATGAAATGACAGATGAAGAGGAGGAAAAGAGAGCGACATAGGGGTGGTCTGAGGGGAGATGAAACCTGATAGATGTTAGAGAGAGAGAGAGAGAAAGAGGGATTGAAGAAGAGAGCAGGGGACCGACGCTGAATCAATACGCACATATTTAGTCAGAGATGGAGGGATCGATTGGTGAGGATGGAGGGAGAATGAGAGGAGAGGAGAGGGGTTAAAGGGGTGGAGTGATGTGGCATTGGCTGCTGTCTCTTTGTCGCAGTGTCAGGGTATTGATACTGTAATATCGCCATGACAATAGCACCGTGGCGACGGCCATGACGACGCCCGACAGCACAATACAGCCAGCCGCAGTATACTGAGAGCAGTGAGGCAGAGCAGGCCGCAGACGCAGACGGGCGCATCTGTATGTGACCATCAGAGAAGGTGCACACAGCTAGACGCATTTAAACTTGGAAATAAATGAGGTTTCAAAGGGGCAACATTGTGGAAGTGGATGAGGAACGTCAGTGTGATTTCTGGAGTTCATGTCAGCTGGCATTAAAGCAAAAAAGGAAACATAAGAAAAGTGCATTTTTCAATTCAGTTTTCAACAAAAATGGTTATGTCATTTGTAATAAAAATAAAAAAGAATGATATTTTTGACTTTTGGACCTCATATGGTGTCTAATCAGATTTATTGAATTGCAAGTTTACTGAATTGCAAGTAAATCACATATTAGTGTTTCAAGACACAAATAAAGATAAAGACATTGCATTAGCAGGCGAGTATATCACTCGATAGAAAAGACAACGGTTGTTTTTGTTTTGGACTTTTAGTTTGTATTTAGTTCTTGTTTCCTGTTACCTGTTACATCAGTGGTGTTCTGTATTCTTGGTCAGGTCTTGCTTTATTGTTGGCTGTTTGGTTGATGTCTTTAGTGTTTCTCTGCATTATGTTCTTAGTTTTTAGACACCCTTCTGTTTTCTAGTAATTCATCATCTGGACTTGAATCCAGCTCTTCCTTGTCTCTAAGTTCACTCTCGTTACAGTCTAGAAGTCAGTCTATGGAGCCTTTTCAGACTGTGACGATGCCTTTCCACAATTAACATCAGAAACATACTTATGTTTTAATTTCTAAACAAATGTATATTTATAATACCTATACTTTGTTTTTTATTACTCTGGCATTAAATTGAGAAACAAAAAAGTTAACTCTGCGGCACGAGTGTTGCTATGAAAGCCTATTTCCAGCACATAAGATACAAAAGTAATGCTTATCTATTTGAATTAATCATAATAATGATATAAAAAGTTGAAATTATGAGATAGTACATAAAATGAGATGTTATGAGAGGATATAAAATTTAAACTTTTTGTGTCATAATTATAATGAGATCAAATCAAAATGACGACAGTCTTAACCTTTTTCATAACAACTTGTTATTTCAACTTTGTCATGATTTCAACTTTAGTATCTCAATGTTGAGATTATAACTTTAGTATCTCATAATGTTGAGATTATAACTTTAGTATCTCATAATGTTGAAATTATTACTTTAGTATCTCATAATGTTGAGATTATAACTTTAGTATCTCAATGTTGAGATTATAACTTTAGTATCTCATAATGTTGATTATAACTTTAGTATCTCACAATGTTGAGATTGTTACTTTAGTATCTCATAATGTTGAGATTATAATTTTAGTATCTCATAATGTCGAGATTGTTACTTTAGTATCTCATAATGTCGAGATTATTACTTTAGTATCTCATAATGTTGAAATTATTACTTTAGTATCTCACAATGTTGAAATTATTACTTTAGTATCTCAATGTTGAGATTATAATTTTAGTATCTCATAATGTTGAAATTATTACTTTAGTATCTCACAATGTTGAGATTATTACTTTAGTATCACATAATGTTGAGATTATAACTTTAGTATCTCATAATGTTGAAATTATTATTTTAGTATCTCATAATGTTGAATATTAGATTTTTTATCTCATAATTTCAACTTTTTGCCATGATTTGAACTTTTGATCTCAATTTCAGCTTGTCTAATAACTGACTTAGTTTCTCATAATGTTGACAGTCATATTTTTTTATCTCATGAGTCCAAATTATGTTTTATCTCATTTCAACTTTTTTGTAACTTCAACTTAGTATCTCATAATGTTGACATTTTTTAAAACTTTTTTTTTCTCATTATTTCGAGTCATACTTGTGGCTCTTTATCTCAGGATTTCAACTTTTTGTCATGATTTCACCTTTATAATTATGACTTAATATCTCATAATTTTGATGTGTAATTTTGAATTGTATCTCATTATGACAGTCATACGTATGACTTCTCAATTTCAGCTTGTCGTGATTTTTTTAAATCTAATAACTATGACTTAGTATCTCTTAATTTCACTTTTAGTTCATAATTTCAACAATTTGTCATGACTTTTTTAATCCAGTAATTTCAGTTTTTATTTTATAATTTCAACTGTCTGTCTTTTGACATTTTTATGATTTAAGATTTTTTTTTTATAATATCCTTATGTGTTGGAAATAAGCTTCCATACATTTGTAATATAGCTGCTGAGAGAGTGACAGTAAATATGTCCTCTTTGTTTCTCCGGATTGTCATAACCCATCTCTCTATATAGTTCCTCTTTTTATGCTTTTATGGATGTGACAATGAAGACTGGAGTACTGGCTGCAGAAAATCCATCACAAAAAGAAATTAAGTTTGAAAATATATTAGAAGAAATTGAATATTACGGTTTTTACTGTATTTTTGATCAAATAAATGCAGCCTTGGCAAGCAGAAGAGACATTTTTTTTTCAAACGTGAAACTTTTGAATGGTAGTGTAGATATTATATAATAATGCACCTTTTCTGACAATGCAGAAAAAGACTGAGAGAGACATGACGCAGACCAGATTCGAACCTGCTCCCGTGAACACAGCAGCTCTTGTAAGGTCATGCTCATTTCCCACCGCTCCATGACAAATGACTCTATTATTGGTGTTAATTGTAATGAAGGCATGTTTTCAGATAGCACATGTACTTTATAACTCGCTGCATGCGTGAGAGAGGCGTGATCTTCAAGACAAATGGCTGCTTGTCAGCACATAAATCAGTGTGAGTGACCGACCGGTCTCTCTCTTTATGATGTGTGCTTCCCCTCGCTCACCCCATCCCTCCTTAATATGATGTAAAAAGCTAATCGCATGCAAATGTCTGTTGTCCCGGTAACACGGCCGAAAAATCCCTTTGATGTTTCACCCAACTCATTCTCTCCACGTTCTCTTTGTTCGCCCGAGTCTCGCTGCCTCGTCAACACCCCCCTCTCTCTCTCTAATCCTCACACTATCTCTCTCTCTCTCTCTCTCTCCCCCATTTAAACCCATTCTCTCGCTCTCTTCACATTTCTATCAAGACAAAAAAACTTCTCTGCCCTCAGCCATACCTTTCTCACACTCACTGCGTCTGCTGCGCCCCCCCTCACTCGTCTGTCTCATTCTTTCTCTCTTGTTCTCCCCTCTCTGTGCCTCTCCGTCTGTCCCTCCTTCATTTCCCATCATACCAACTATTGTCTTTGGCCTCTCTCTCTCTCTCTCTCTCTCTTTTTCTTTCTGTCCTGCACACTCTTTTCATCTCTTTTTTTCCCCTTTCAAAAATGCGATGCCTTCTGCTGGTCACTGAGTGGCTGCCATTTTCAGCGTGTCAGTAATGTTGTCAAGTGCGTATCCCATAATGCTCTCATATGCACTAAATGTCATCAGGCTCTAAAATGGCTGCGGGGAGAAAAAAAAAGGGGGTAACGACTTGGTTCTGTTCATTTAATATTCCCACAAAGACAATCAAACAGTTACAAAGTCAAAAAGGAGCATGCAATTTAAAGCGTTCAAAAATGTAAACATTAATGCATGATGAGTCTTATAAAGAGAGCTTGTTTCTCTGGCACACGCTCCTGTTTACAATCAAAACGATGAATCACGCCATGGTATTTATGGTTTGGGAGCGAGCTGGATCGCACACGCCCCGCTGCGGAGAGTATTTTTGGCCTGAATGTGGGTTTGGTGCTGTAGATACAGTGCATTCCTCCCACACTCGCACAGGTTTGGGGCGGCCGCGCTTCAGTCCTACACTCTTCTCCAAGTGGTCTGTCTTTCTCAGAAATGGGGTTTGTCCTCTGAACTGCTTAATTATTGAAGAAACTATGCAACTTCCCATTTCTACTAACGCAGCACAGTTCTATTGCTCAGAGGTGGCTCTTCTGCAGTTCTCAGTTGTGTTTTATTCCTGAATAATTCTTTGACTGCACACTTTTGTGTCGTGTCTAATCTGATGTATCTGTGAGTTATTGAGATCGCTTCTGAAACTTTTGTTTTCTAAGGAGGATAATCTCTACTAGTATCAAAGGAATATTCAGAGTACAAGCCGAGGTCAATCGACAGACGTGTGGCATAATGCTGATTACCACAGAAAACTATTTCAGTGTGTCTCTCCATTTTCTTAAAAACAATTATATATACTTTGACTTTTTATCTCATTATGAGCCATAATATGACTTACTTTTAACTTTTCGACATGATTTCTACTTAGTATCTCATAATTTTGACTCATATTTTTTTTACATACTTTACATTTTTTATCTCATAATTTCTACTTTTTGTCATGATTTCAACTTTTTATCTCATAATTATGACGACTCATATTTGTTCTCATACTTTTGACTTTTTTACAATTTCAACTTTTTGTCATGATTTAAACTTTTTATCTCATAATTATGACTTAGTATCTCATAATTTTGACTCATACATTGACTATTTCAACATTAAACAATATATACTTAAAAAATGACTGCATGTAATCTTTCAGACTTTTAATTGCATGTTAATTGCAATTAAATAAAATGTATTATAGATTAAAATTATATTACATGCAGACAGCTGAACTTCAGAGTGCTTTTTTGACCCACTTAAGTAAAACTACAGTAAAACTTAAAAAAACACGACCTATTTTTACACTACACTTTTTTGAAGTGTGCAAGTGTGCTCTCATTAAGTGCACTTATGTGGCCTTTCATTTCATTAATATTTTCTTAAATATTTATTCCACTTCTTTTTCTCCAGGGACTTACAATTGACGTAAATGGTGCCAATTTTGTAAATGTTAAAAAAACTCAGGATATAAACATGTGTTAACATGATTTCAGTCTGCTTACTAACCTTTTGTGTAAAGTTTGTCCAATGATAATTTACAAGTATATAGTTTAATATAACTAAACATTTACATTACCGCTCAAACCTAGCACAAGGTTTAACAAAAGCATTAATGTAAGTTTTTTCAATTCAAGTGTATTTGTACAGCGCTTTTCACGATACAAATCGTTGCAAAGCAACTTTACAGCAAATTAAGTTTCTACAATATTTAGTGGTAGCTTATCAGTGGTGGCTGTCAGTCAATGTACTGACAAAAATGTTACATTTTATAAAAGTAAGTACTTTAAAAAAATTATAAACTTCACAATTTTGCTTTTAAAATCCTCCAAAAACTGGTCTCATTCACTTCCATTGTAAGAGTAATCAGATATTGCTAAATGGTAATCAAATGTTACACCACAAATGCTGTCGACTGATCCTAACTTGTACAGAACCTGGAATATACTTTTTAAAAAAGATCATATTTAGGATTTTTCTTTCCTATGGGTGTATCAGCACATCAAGCTCAATGCACAGCTGGACAGAATAAAACCTCTTCAGCGCAAGGAGAAACAAAACTTTGGCTGCTGTTTCATCAGAAGAAGACATGCTCCGAAGCGCAGAGTTTCCACCATCTAAAATATGCAACACGACAGAAGACTTGAAGTACAAACAGAGCTTATAAAGGATGATTTTCCAGAGTCAGACCTCATAAATTCAAAAGTGGATTACAGTTGCTGGAGTCAGTTTTTACACGGTTGAACCTTTGAGTAGATTAGCGTTCCAGCATCTAATACTCTTTAAGACTGTGCAGAATCTGGCTAATGGAAAAGCTGAGGGCGGAGCTAAATAATTACATAACTCATAAAGCATAAAACACACCATCCATAGCAGCTCTCTTCTGAAACGCAGGTCTGGATTTGGCTCTCGGATGGGCCGGGGCAATAAAAGACAGCTGGTGCTTAACTAAACTCAGAGAACGGAGAATAAATCGTTTCTTATTCTTCAATACTCTGAGATGGAGATGGGCTGAAATACCAGATGTGTCCTCGGCCAAAAACAGCCGGAGTTTGATATACAAAATCTGTTAAAGCGTTTAACTCATACATCACAAAGTGCCACTTGAAGTAAGCTGCACTGACAGAATCTTTTCTTATTTTAATATTTTGAGAGTTTGCATTTGGCATAATCTTGCAAAACGTGTCTTTGGTTTGGATTTGATCCACATTTGCAATGAAGTTTGAAGCTCCAAGTGACTGCTGTAGCACTGAGTGAGCGAAAGTTCACGCGCACATAAATACTGACCTTAAAGTCAACATGCATTCTCAAGTTCACCTCCAGAGTTTCCCAATAGTCCTTTAAACATCCTACTTTACTTCTTGTTATTGCTCTGCTCTTTGTTATTATTTTCAGTTGGAAGGGAATTTTAGAGGTGAAGAACGTTATTACATTCTGATAAGATTATATATTTTTTTTCTTTGGTATAATGTACAACAAATATTCATGCACAAGTGTATTAAAGGGATACTTCACACAAAATGAAAATTTGCTGAAAATGTGTTCACCCTCAGGCCATCCAAGATCAGGATGAGTTTGTTTCTTCATCAGGTTTGGAGAAATGCAGCATTGCATCAGTGTCTCAGCAATGGATGCTCTGCAGTGAATGGGTGCCGTCAGAATGAGAGTCCAAACAGCTGATAAACACATCACAATAATCCACAGCACTCCAGTCCATCAGTTAACATCTGGAGAATACGTCATCTGGTCTGAATCAGGAGAGAAATCTGCACAGATCAAGCACCATTGACAAGCCAAAACAGCTCTAAACAAACACATGGCTGGATTTCGATATAAGAGATGGGCTTTATTATGGATTATGAATTCTATGGTATTTGAGTTAAAATCGTCTTAATGCTGGATGTGTCTCAGCTTTTGTCTTCTCCAGATGTTAACTGATGGGACTGGAGTGGTGTGGATTATTGTGATGTTTTTATCAGCTGTTTGGACTCTCATTCTGACGGCACCCATTCACTGCAGAGCATCCATTGCTGAGACACTGATGCAATGCTGCATTTCTCCAAACCTGATGAAGAGACAAACTCATCCTGATCTCGGATGGCTTGAGGGTGAACACATTTTCAGGAATTTTGATGTCATGTTGACTTTAATTTCATCTTTTTACTTTCTGATGTGTGTGTGTGGGCCTGAGACGTTGAACCAACTTTGATTCACTACCTGAAAGTCAATGATCAAGAGCAACTGAAAGTAAAAGAAGCGAGACGTCTGCCGACACACGACTTCTGTAATACTGTATTTACACGGCTGTGCGTCTCAGGATCCAGTTTGTGTCCAGTTCTCCCAGTCAGAAATATGTGGCAGCGTTTTTGATTAAAGAAGTCTGAGGAAAAGACAAAAGTGATGCTATTATGAGTAGCAAATATGTACCTTACACAGAAAAGAAAGTATTTGCACCTGATATGAAACTATAGTCAGAAAAAAAAAATCTAAAATAAAGTTTGCATGTGTTTTTTGTTGAGCATTATATTTGATACATCAGGCTTTTATGGCTCATATGGTATAACATGGAAGAAAACACAGCTCAATGTAATACAGAAACCCAAATTGAGAGCAAAAATCTGCAATTTGTGCAGAAGCAGATATTAATATGATGCAATTCTGATGCTTGTAATGTAAATCAATCAGATCTTTATAACAGTATAGCAGATACACACAATTATATACATATCAGTTGTCCCTCTATATCTCCAATAATGTCTTATTAAGATGAGATTTAAGTGCTAAGTTTGATGATTAAAACATATAGTGCACTGTAATCCAATGATAATTGAGAGATGAAGACATAAACGTTCCTCAAAAGATCCTGATGATCAGATTTTTCAAAAAATAAAAAAAAGATTGATGGAGAATCAAGTAAAGCCGAGCTGCTTCAGTCCAGTAAGTGTTCGTTTTGAAATATTATTAACAATATCAAAGTTATTCTGAAGTTTACTTTATAAAATCAGTCAAGATTTGACAGCAGAAAGACACGTGAAGCTGCAGCTAAAGCTGGATCTTTGTACATTTACACTAAAAGAGCTTTTACTGGATAAAACACACTCAACTATCAATCAGACGAAAGAAAGTATGGAGTAGATTTTGTGTGACAGCGAAGTCCGAGTCTGTGCATTAAATATATACAGGCTTTATAGGGTTAAAGTGCATTTAATAGTTTAGTAATGTTTTTTGCTGCATGAGGTAGATGCTGTAAACACACACTCTGTGTCTAAAAAGCATCTTTCTCCACTGATCCATGTATTTAAAAAATATGAAGAAATGTATTAATAAACAAAACAATACATTTAAATACAGTACTTACATTAATTTTAAGACTTGCATTATGAGTTCAACTGATTCACACAGAGGTGGAGGGTGCAGAGCTCTGTAAAACATAAAATATCATCATCTTCACTCAATGTACAGTTGAGTGTGTGTGTGTGTGTGTGTGTTTACGAGTGTGTGTGTGTGTGTGTGTGTGTGTGTGTTTACGAGTGTGTGCGAATGTGTTTATGTGTGTGTGTGTGTTTACGAGTGTGTCTGTGTGTGTTTGTGTGTGTGTGTGTGTGTGTGTGCGAGTGTGTGTGTGTTTGTGCGAGCGAGTGTGTGTGTATGTGTGAGTGTGTGTGTGTTTGTGCGAGCGAGTGCGTGTTTGTGTGTGAGTGTGTGTGTGTGTGTGTGATTGTGCGAGCGAGTGTGTGTGTGTGTGTGTGTCTGTGTGAGAGAGAGTGTGCGTGTGTGTGTGTCTGTGTGAGAGAGAGTGTGCGTGTGTGTGTGTCTGTGTGAGAGAGAGTGTGCGTGTGTGTGTGTCTGTGTGAGAGAGAGTGTGCGTGTGTGTGTGTCTGTGTGAGAGAGAGTGTGCGTGTGTGTGTGTCTGTGTGAGAGAGAGTGTGCGTGTGTGTGTGTGTGTGCGGGTGTGTTTGTGTGTGTGCGAGAGTGTGTGTGTGTGTGCGCGCGTGTGTGTGTGTGTGCGTGTGAGTGTGTGTGTGTGTTGACGAGTGTGTCTGTGTGTGTTTGTGTGTGTGTTTGCGAGTGTGTGCGAGTGTGTGTGTGTTTGTGCGAGCGAGTGCGTGTGTGTGTGTGAGTGTGTGTGTGCGAGTGTGTTTATGTGTGTGCGAGAGAGTGTGTGTGTGTGTGTGTGTGTTTGTGCGTGTGTTTGTGTGTGAGTGTGTGTGTGATTGTGCGAGCGAGTGTGTGTTTGTTTGTGTGTGTGTGTGTGTGTGTTTACGAGTGTATGCGAATGTGTTTATGTGTGTGTGTGTGTGTGTGTGTGCGCACGAGTGTGTGTGTGTGTTTACGAGTGTGTCTGTGTGTGTGTGTGAGTGTGTGTGTGCGAGTGTGTTTATGTGTGTGCGAGAGAGTGTGTGTGTGTGTGTGTGTGTGTTTACGAGTGTGTCTGTGTGTGTGTGTGAGTGTGTGTGTGATTGTGCGAGCGAGTGTGTGTTTGTTTGTGTGTGTGTGTGTGTGTGAGCGAATGTGTGTGTGTACGTGTGAGTGTGAGTGTGTGTGTGTGTGTGTTTGTGCGAGCGAATGTGCGTTTGTGTGTGTGTGTGTGATTGTGCGAGCGAGTGTGTGTGTGTGTGTGTATGTGTGAGTGTATGTGTTTGTGCCAGCGAGTGTGTGTGTGTGTTTGAGCGAGCGACTGTATGTGTGTGTGTGTGTGTGTGTATGTGTGTGTGTGTGTGTTTGTGCGAGCGAGTGTGTGTGTGTATGTGTGTGTGTGACTCACCTGAGTGTGACCTGTTTGCTCGCCGTTTCTCTTTGAATCTCTCACAGACGCGGGTGAGTCGCTCTCTTTCATGCTGCCCACAGAAGATGAATCTGAACAACTGCTCTGAACTGAACAGAGACAGTGAATAAGAGAGATATGCATGCAAAAATTCAACATCATAGTAATTCTTGTACTGCCTTTATTTTTTGCCAATTTTAATTAAATAATAATAAATCAAAATATTAGGTAACACTTTACTTAAAGCCTCTTTGTATTATGCATTATAAAGGGTTATTAAAGGGTATAATGCATTATAATTATTCATAATGTGCGTTTTAATACATTATATATTGTCGTAAATAATCATAACCACATTTAAAATGCATGGTGTAACAATGAACTGATAAGTCTTATAATGTATTAACTATGGTTACAATTATTCATGAGATTATACAAGCATTATAATCTGCATTACAAGGCATAATTAATGCATTAAAACTACTTTTATAATGCATTATACATAAAGGCTTTACCTAATATTATCATACTTGAATACAGTGAAAATGTACAATATAATGCTAATAAGAATATAAATCAAAGCATCACTGAGAATAATTAAACAAACACATTCAAAAGTAAAGGCCACTAATCTTAAAGGCATGAACATTTGGGGAGAAAATATCATTACATTTTAATTTACACAAAATAGGTTTTACAGTCAAACCAAAAATTATTCAGATATATTTTTTTATATATATATTTTTTACTAGCAGGTGCAGGACACTATAGTTAATTTATGTAAGTGAGGATAGCAAAATAAAGTAAACTGTGATATATTATACCCAACAATTCTTCAAACAGTGGAATGCCAGTAAAACTGATCAAAATTTGGGACCAAAAATTGACCAAAGTTTGCTCAAGTGTTTTTCTTTAATTGCTAACGCGAGCGTTTACACCACAGACTGAACAAAATTAAGCACTGCTTGGTAACAGGTTGAGCTAAATTGGTTTTATCTAATTATGTACTAAAATGTAACAGCTGACAGCTATTTAACTTAATTCATTACATACATTTCTATCAACGTTATCTGACATTATCAAGATCAGTTTGACTGTATATATTTATATATATATATTTTTTTTAGTCTCTATGAAATTCACCCTTGAACATTCATGTGATGAGGGATAAAGTGACATCTGGTGGATGATTATGAGTATTACATGCAGTGGTGTGTGTGTGTGTGTGTGTGTTTGTGCGTGTGTTTGTGTGTGAGTGTGTGTGTGATTGTGCGAGCGAGTGTGTGTTTGTTTGTGTGTGTGTGTGTGTGTGAGCGAATGTGTGTGTGTACGTGTGAGTGTGTGTGTGTGTGTGTGTGTGTGTGTGCGAGCGTGTGTGCGTGTGTGTGTGTGTGTGTGTTTGTGCGCGCGTGTGTGTGTGTGTGTGTGTGTGTGTGTGTGTATGTGTGTGTGTGTGTGTTTGTGCGAGCGAGTGTGTGTGTGTATGTGTGTGTGTGACTCACCTGAGTGTGACCTGTTTGCTCGCCGTTTCTCTTTGAATCTCTCACAGACGCGGGTGAGTCGCTCTCTTTCATGCTGCCCACAGAAGATGAATCTGAACAACTGCTCTGAACTGAACAGAGACAGTGAATAAGAGAGATATGCATGCAAAAATTCAACATCATAGTAATTCTTGTACTGCCTTTATTTTTTGCCAATTTTAATTAAATAATAATAAATCAAAATATTAGGTAACACTTTACTTAAAGCCTCTTTGTATTATGCATTATAAAGGGTTATTAAAGGGTATAATGCATTATAATTATTCATAATGTGCGTTTTAATACATTATATATTGTCGTAAATAATCATAACCACATTTAAAATGCATGGTGTAACAATGAACTGATAAGTCTTATAATGTATTAACTATGGTTACAATTATTCATGAGATTATACAAGCATTATAATCTGCATTACAAGGCATAATTAATGCATTAAAACTACTTTTATAAACATAAAGGCATAAAGGCTTTACCTAATATTATCATACTTGAATACAGTGAAAATGTACAATATAATGCTAATAAGAATATAAATCAAAGCATCACTGAGAATAATTAAACAAACACATTCAAAAGTAAAGGCCACTAATCTTAAAGGCATGAACATTTGGGGAGAAAATATCATTACATTTTAATTTACACAAAATAGGTTTTACAGTCAAACCAAAAATTATTCAGATATATTTTTTTATATATATATATTTTACTAGCAGGTGCAGGACACTATAGTTAATTTATGTAAGTGAGGATAGCAAAATAAAGTAAACTGTGATATATTATACCCAACAATTCTTCAAACAGTGGAATGCCAGTAAAACTGATCAAAATTTGGGAGCAAAAATTAACCAAAGTTTGCTCAAGTGTTTTTCTTTAATTGCTAACGCGAGCGTTTACACCACAGACTGAACAAAATTAAGCACTGCTTGGTAACAGGTTGAGCTAAATTGGTTTTATCTAATTATGTACTAAAATGTAACAGCTGACAGCTATTTAACTTAATTCATTACATACATTTCTATCAACGTTATCTGACATTATCAAGATCAGTTTGACTGTATATATTTATATATATATATTTTTTTTTTAGTCTATGAAATTCACCCTTGAACATTCATGTGATGAGGGATAAAGTGACATCTGGTGGATGATTATGAGTATTACATGCAGTGCACAGGAAAAGGAGGATGACTGTGTGTGTGTATGTGTCTGTGTCTGTGTGTGTCTCTGTGTGTGTGTGTGTGTGTCTGTGTGTCTCTCTCTCTCTCTCTCTCTCTGTG
>NW_015506513.1:41267-67481 GCF_001515645.1 Sinocyclocheilus grahami | reverse complement strand
GTATGTGTGTGTGTGTGTGTGTGTGTGTGTATGTGTGTGTGTGTGTGTGTGTGTGTGTGTGTGTGTGTGTGTGTGTGTGTGTGTCTGTGTGTGTGTGTCTGTGTCTGTGCGTGTGTGTGAGTGTGCGTGTGTCTGTCTGTCTGTGTGTCTGTCTGTGAGTGTGCGTGTGTCTGTCTGTCTGTGTGTGTGTGTCTGACTGTGTGTGTGTGTGTGTGCTTGTGTGTGTGTGTGTGTGTGTGTCTGTGTCTGTCTGTGCGTGTGTGTGAGTGTGCGTGTGTCTGTCTGTCTGTCTGTGTGTGTGAGTGTGCGTCTGTGTGTGTGTGTGAGTGTGTGTGTGCGTCTGTCTGTGTGTGCGTGTGTGTGTGTGTGTGTGTGTCTGTCTGTGTGTGTGTGTGTACCTCTGTCGTTCAGGCTGAAGCTGAAGTCCAGGTCTGAAACTTGAGCTCCCGTCACATCTAGTAGGAGCTTACTGGAGACTCCCATACACAGGGACTCCTTCAGACACAACTCTACACACACACACACACACACACACACACACTTGATTCAGTTACACTGGCCCCAATACTATCTGGACACTTAAATCACACTGAAAATGTTTATCATAGTGTCTGAAATCTCAGTGTGTTTAAATCAGCTGGTGTTTTTTTTGTTTAGTTTTTTGTGAATGAATGAAGTCATTTCTGCTCAAGTTCACACAGGTGTAGAATATTACAACCACAAACAAACACAATTCTGACCATCTTCATACTTAACACTACATTATTAGACCAAACAGATGTCTTTTTGTGACAATACAAAGCATACTGGGCAACTTTTCTCTACAGTAAATGACTTCTTCTATGCATTTGAGAGGCCGCAGTATAGAAACACCACTAAAACATGATGGCTAACTAACAAAACACAGTGAAATGTGTAGTGATGGGCGTCATTTAAAGTCTCATTTGCATAAAGAAAAGACAAAAGTGCAAATGCAAATCAATGCCTTGCTGACTGACACAGATTCATTTTCCATTATTAATTAACTGTCAATCACAAATTGGTCTTTTCCAAAAACTGCCCCTGCAGAAAACACACAGACAGAAGATGTCTATTTAAACTGCCTTTTAGTGTTGTCTTAATTAGACATAAATAACTGGGTCAATAACGGCAAAGTATATGTATTTAAGAGCTCATTAATTAGAGAGGACAGGCACTTACTTAATTAAGCAGAACTTTGCAGTATTTAACTAATGGATTTTTGACAGTAAACTCTAACGCTCAAGATGTTGTGAAAAAAACCAAAAACCATCAAAACCCAAGTGCGCTGCCTACTGAGCCATCATCTGCATGCATCACGAGTCCGGTTCAGATATTTTACATGCAGATGTTTGGTAATTTTAGCATTTACTGGCAGCAGTGGTCTGATCCGCATCCAAGATGTTTTCCTCTAAACACCACAGAGAAAATCCAAGGCAGAATAACGTGGTGTTTTTGACAAACGCCAGGCTCGTGTGGTTATTTACTTCTGTCTCAGTCCTCATCTCTGAGTTTATCGGAGGAACCGAAACTTTTGCTACTTCTGAAATCGTGATGGTTGACAACAATAATCATAGGAACACTGTAGCTCTAAACAAGAAACATAGAGACCAACAATTTAACTGTGGCTACTGGTTATTTTCAGATCTTTCTATCCATCCATCCATCCATCCATCCATCTATCTATCTATCTATCAATCTATCTATCGATCTATCTATCTATCTATCAATCTATCTATCTATCGATCTATCTATCTATCTATCAATCTATCTATCTATCGATCTATCTATCTATCTATCAATCTATCTATCTATCGATCTATCTATCTATCTATCAATCTATCTATCTATCGATCTATCTATCTATCTATCAATCTATCTATCTATCGATCTATCTATCTATCTATCAATCTATCTATCTATCGATCTATCTATCTATCTATCAATCTATCTATCTATCGATCTATCTATCTATCTATCAATCTATCTATCTATCGATCTATCTATCTATCTATCAATCTATCTATCTATCGATCTATCTATCTATCTATCAATCTATCTATCTATCGATCTATCTATCTATCTATCAATCTATCTATCTATCGATCTATCTATCTATCTATCAATCTATCTATCTATCGATCTATCTATCTATCTATCAATCTATCTATCTATCGATCTATCTATCTATCTATCAATCTATCTATCTATCGATCTATCTATCTATCTATCAATCTATCTATCTATCGATCTATCTATCTATCTATCAATCTATCTATCTATCGATCTATCTATCTATCTATCAATCTATCTATCTATCGATCTATCTATCTATCTATCAATCTATCTATCTATCGATCTATCTATCTATCTATCAATCTATCTATCTATCGATCTATCTATCTATCTATCAATCTATCTATCTATCGATCTATCTATCTATCTATCAATCTATCTATCTATCGATCTATCTATCTATCTATCAATCTATCTATCTATCGATCTATCTATCTATCTATCAATCTATCTATCTATCGATCTATCTATCTATCTATCAATCTATCTATCTATCGATCTATCTATCTATCTATCAATCTATCTATCTATCGATCTATCTATCTATCTATCAATCTATCTATCTATCGATCTATCTATCTATCTATCAATCTATCTATCTATCGATCTATCTATCTATCTATCAATCTATCTATCTATCGATCTATCTATCTATCTATCAATCTATCTATCTATCGATCTATCTATCTATCTATCAATCTATCTATCTATCGATCTATCTATCTATCTATCAATCTATCTATCTATCGATCTATCTATCTATCTATCAATCTATCTATCTATCGATCTATCTATCTATCTATCAATCTATCTATCTATCGATCTATCTATCTATCTATCAATCTATCTATCTATCGATCTATCTATCTATCTATCAATCTATCTATCTATCGATCTATCTATCTATCTATCAATCTATCTATCTATCGATCTATCTATCTATCTATCAATCTATCTATCTATCGATCTATCTATCTATCTATCAATCTATCTATCTATCGATCTATCTATCTATCTATCAATCTATCTATCTATCGATCTATCTATCTATCTATCAATCTATCTATCTATCGATCTATCTATCTATCTATCAATCTATCTATCTATCGATCTATCTATCTATCTATCTATCTATCTATCATCAATCTATCTATCCCCTGTACTTACTGAAAATAATAAGATAATAATATAATATTAATGTTAAAAAAGGCCACTTAAGTCACTTTAATGACTGTTTCTCAACACACTTAAGTGTACTTTTAAGTGCAAAATTAAGTACATTTTAAATAATTGTTTTAATATTTTTGTCATGCTTTAAAGTACACTCATTTTGTCATTTTGACTAGCATACTAAAGCACTTGATTATCATTTTAATTCTAGTGTATCACTCAAATTACACGTCAGGTTAATATAAGTGTAACTTTATGATTACAAATGTGTAACTACAAATATACAAACAAGTTTCAATAGAAATTATATTAAAGTATATTTTAGTTTATCATAAACGTTTGTCAGTACATTTAGCAGCACATTTTAAACATGTGACCCTAGACCACAAAAGCAGTCATAAGAGTCAATTTTTGGAAATTGAGATGTATACGCACACACACACGCACACACACGCACACACACACACACACACACAAAACCACCGTGCATGTGAGCAAGACCAGGACCTGTAATAAGTGCACTTTACATCACTGAGGATAAACCTAAATGAAAAACCTGTTTTTAAAGGAACATGAAACCACATTTTTTGAGACGTTAACAGATGTGTATGTGTTGCATATTATTAAAACAGTGATATCAGCACACACCGATATTTGTGCATTTGCATTTATGCATTTAGCAAACGCTTTTATCCAAGGCACACATTTTAACCGGTATATGTGTTAGAAACCAAAAACATGCAATCATGGTGTTGTTGGCACCATTTAGAGCTACAGGAACAACATAATTATATGATTAGATTAATATCTTAAATTAGTTTTTTTTATACTACTTAGCATTATTTTTTGTTTTATTTCACTTTTAGTCATTTTAATACTCAAGCTTTACTCTTAGTTGATTTCTCTTTGAAGGCACCGTTTTCAAATGATTTAGTTTTTTTTAATCTCAACTTCCTCAAATAGTTATATTTTATTTCAGCTTTATTTCAATGAACAAAGATTTTAATAGATTTAGTTCGCAATAAAAACACTTTACCGGAAAACACTACATTTTGAAGAATACGATATTTTGAAGAATTGTTTTTTGTCCATAAAGTGAACGATTCATAATTACAGACCAACAGCTTGGAAAAATGTTAAGATAGTAAGTCACTGCATGAACAATTCTTAAAAACATATTTGATTTGCTAGCTATCAGTATCGTTGTGCTTGACCCTTCTTATCGCATAAAGCGCAACTGTTATTTTCTCTTTGACCATCAGGTGGCAGCAGTGCCGCGGTCATGTGACCTCACAAAGCACACACACACACACACACACACACACACACACACACGCACACGCACACACGCACACACACACACACAAAACCACCGTGCATGTGAGCAAGACCTGGACCTGTAATAAGTGTACTTTACACTTGTTACAACCTGTTTTTAAAGGACCATGAAACCACATTTTTTGAGACGTTAACAGATGTGTATGTGTTGCATATTATTAAAACAGTGATATCAGCACACACCGATATTTGTGCATTTGCATTTAGCAAACGCTTTTATCCAAGGCACACATTTCAATATGTGTGTTAGAAACCAAAAACATGCAATCATGGTGTTGTTGGCACCATTTTATATTAAATTAGTTTTTTTATACTACTTAGCATTATTTTTTGTTTTATTTCACTTTTAGTCATTTTAATACTCAAGCTTTACTCTTAGTTGATTTCTCTTTGAAGGCACCGTTTTCAAATGATTTAGTTTTTTTTAATCTCAACTTCCTCAAATAGTTATATTTTATTTCAGCTTTATTTCAATGAACAAAGATTTTAATAGATTTAGTTCGCAATAAAAACACTTTACCGGAAAACACTACATTTTGAAGAATACGATATTTTGAAGAATTGTTTTTTGTCCATAAAGTGAACGATTCATAATTACAGACCAACAGCTTGGAAAAATGTTAAAATAGTAAGTCACTGCATGAACAATTCTTAAAAACATATTTGATTTGCTAGCTATCAGTATCGTTGTGCTTGACCCTTCTTATCGCATAAAGCGCAACTGTTATTTTCTCTTTGACCATCAGGTGGCAGCAGTGCTGCGGTCATGTGACCTCACAAAGACACACTGTAGACTCTGCTGTGAGTGAATGTGTTCTTTGAGTTCATACCGGACACCCTGTGATGAGATCACTGGCTCGCAGATCCTCTCCGTGCCGCTGGGCGTGTTTTAGGATGGAGAGGGCGGAGTCAGAGGTGGGGTTGAGACCGCCCAGTTCCTCCAGTGTCTGGCAGTACTGCTCCAGTCTCTGAACCGGAGTGGAGAGACACTGAGGAAACGGAGGAGCAGGAACAAGAGAAGAAGACAGCTTTGACTAGAGAGAGAGAGAGAGTAAACAGCTCATTATTTCACACATCTAAAAAATGGCAGAAATATCAAAAACACATGTGCCACCCTGTGGGCAAAGACAGTAGTTCAACATAAACTGTTCTACAGTACACTGAGCCAAGAATGGACAGATCAGCTTACAGCCAACTTGTGAAAAAGAAGTGTGCCTACCTGTATCGAATACATACTCGTATTAGATAATGTAACATTAATGAAATAAAATGCCACTTAAGCGACTTAACGAGAGACCCTTTCTTAACACGCTTTAAAAAGCAACCTTTTTTAATAATGTCAAATTGAAAGTTTTACTTTAAAGTACATTTTAAATTGTGGTTTTAATAATCATTTGTAATGCTTTTAAGTGCACTTATTTTGATGTGTTGACTAACATACTAAAGCACATGCAAAGTACTTGATTATAATTGTAACTGTAGTGTGCTATTCAATATTACATTCATTATATTTTTACATGCACTAAATTGCAACCTCATCATTACAAACATGTAATTACAGATATATTTAAACACAAGTATGACAGAATATTCTAGTTTACCATCAATGCTGGTCAGTACACTCAACAGTGCGCTTTAACCGTATTTCAAGACAATAAGAAGTAAAAATGAAATTGTGCTACTAATGAAAAAGTCCTACTTCAGAGGGTCAACAATGCTCTAAAATTCAGCTAACTGCATTTAATATACATTTTAACTGAGTTTTACATCCAGTACACATAGTAGTATACTATTTGTAGTAGTATATTCTTTTAAAGTATATTAAATCTGTACTAAGTACTCATTTTAAAACTAAGTGTACTGGCTAACTAACTGGCCTCTTATTACATTGTTTTAAGGAACAAAAAGCACACATTTCATGCTTTTTTTTGAACGATTTTTGGGAAAAAAACTTAGCACAGAAAGTAGGTAATGTAGAATGCACCGAGGCTCTGTTTCACACTCGATTCCTGAAATGTGCCATATGGACACACAGCTATACCTCTCCTGCATGTGCTCTGATGACATATGAATCAATTCAATGAAACCTTGACATTGCTTTCTCACCCTGAAGAAGTCCGCCGCCTGACTGATGAGCAGAGCGTCCGGCTCAGGTCTCATCCGGATGTAGTGGGAATACAGAAGAAACTGATCCTTCTGTGCAGCAAACAGATAGCAGGAAATACTCCATTCATATGGATACATACCAACATTTCATAATTCATAACATTCTGGTTACGAACAGTATTGTAGTGTTTTTCAGCTTCATTCGCATTTATGTTTTTAATTTTTCTAAATAATATTTCTTATTATATGAAGATCACATTAAAACAGCCTTGTCGTTACAATTATACCAACATTTCATAATTCATAACATTCTGGTTACGAACAGTATTGTAGTGTTTTTCAGCTTCATTCGCATTTATGTGGCTGTTTTTAATTTTTCTAAATAAAATTTCTTATTATATGAAGATCACATTAAAACAGCCTTGTCGTTACAATTATTTAATTTTTTATTTTTAACATGTTGTCATTTACAATGAAACTGTAATTTTGCCAAATTATGGGAAAACGCGTTAAAATGTGAGCTGTTTCTCACATATTTGCTGAAGCAGTCGGTCTGCTGCAGTGTCTGGGAGAGAGCGCCCTCCATGGCCGGGAGGAGTGACTGCGAGTGGAAGGCAGAGAGGCTCTTCCAGTTACAGAGGAGTGACTCTGTCTTTCCTCTCAGCGCAGACGGGACGTCTGAAGACTCCAGGAGGGGCAGATAGTTGTCCTCCACACCTTTAAGAACAGCCACATACTGCCTCTCTGTGCTGACCAGCCGACACCACTGTAAGTACAGCTTGCTGTGACAGAGAGAGAGATTGACCCAAAAACATGGCTTATCCTTAATGAAAATTTATCTTGAAATGCTTTATTTTGAATGAAATGATTATTTGTCATTGACCTGTAGTGTTAAAAATCTACCTACTCCGCTTGCACTTTTTCAAAGTGTTGATTTTTGGTAAATTGTATGGAAACCAACGGAGGTTCAATCTGACCCTTAAAGGGTTAGTTCACCCAAAAATGAAAATTAGCCCATGTTTTACTCACCCTCAAAGCATCCTAGGTGTATATGACTTTCTTCTTTCAGATGAATTCAATGAGAGTTATATTAAACATTTTCCTGGCTCTTCCAAGCTTCATAATGGGAGTAGGTGGCTGTTTTTGTTCAACAGTCCAAAAGTAGTAAAATAAAGCACGCGCATCCGTAATAAAACGTGCATCACACAGCTCCGGGGGGTGAATAAAGCCTCCTGTAGCGAATTGATGCGTTTTTGTAAGAAAAATATCCATATTTAAAATGTTATAATTTTTTCTCACTTTTTCTAACTGTTGTAGATGGAAGCCGTTCCGGCGGGTGACGTAGGATGTATGCGTCGCGCCGGTGATTAGTGACGAACGTGGAAGCGCGGAGGAGAGACAGCAAAACAAAAAGCCGGTCACGAATTAGAAGCATAAAACAAGGATTTGTAAAGAAAAAATGTAGGAGGATTTTGATAGAAGCCAAGAGGAGACTGGTTTTCCTTTGCTAAAGTAAGGAAACGTTGCTTCCTTTGCTCCTGTAAACAAACTCGCAAGACTAGTATATCTCAGAGGCGCGCGTGACACATACGTCCTCCGTCATCCGCCGGAATGGCTTGCACGCATGACAGTTAAACGTAATTATAACATTTTAAATATGGATATTTTTCTTACAAAAATGCATCAATTCACTACAGGAGGCCTTTATTCACCCCCCGGAGCTGTGTGATGCATGTTTTATTCCGGATGCGCGCGCTTTATTTGACTACTTTTGGACTGTTGAACAAAAACACCCCCCACTCCCATTCCCCCATTGTTCCTCCCATTGTAACGCTTGGAAGAGCAAGGAACATTTTTTATATAACTCCGATTGGATTCATCTGAAAGAAGAAAGTCATATACACCTAGGATGCTTTGAGGGCGAGTAAAGCATGGACTAATTTCCAAAATGTGCACAGCATTTCCAAAACAAAGCTATGTGTCGAAACTTTGCACAGTCATGACCTAAACTGGAAGAAAAATTTCTGGAAGAAATAACTGGGAGCAAATCAAATGCAACAGGAGGGTGCAGTGACTCGGGAATAAAATAACACAAAATAAATGCATTAAATTGGCAGCTCTAGAATCGCAATGTCATTTATTTAGCACCTTAATGAACATTTACGAATATCCTCACAAAGTAGCTTCATCAGCTGATTTTTGAAGGGAAATCTCTCACACACACCTCTGTGCGGTCGCTCCCGCTCTCTCCACCCCCGTCTCTCTTTCGATGCGGTTAAGCAGCACATGTTGGCGCGTGAAGCCTGTATGATCCGCCACTTCCTTACTGCTGACCTCCACTCCTCTGATCAGCACTCCTCCTCCAGTGGGATCCCTCCATCCTGGAAGTGCTGCAGCCACCCCTGCCGTAAGGATGGGATCCGTCAGAGCCCGGCGGCCCAGCCAGGACAGTGGAGAGGACTGGCCCGATGTGGACTCGGCAGGTTTAGACACGGCGGCCGAACGGCGCGGGGCCAGCAGAGCCTGGAGGTCAAAACTGGGATGACGCTTGCGAGGGGGTTTGGGAGGGAGGGGCGTGTCTGTGGCCTACAGCAGGACAGAGACAACCAATGACTTAAGCGCAAAGTATACTTCAGTTTTTACGTGAACATGAAGGCCTGCGTACAGTGTGCATGATGCAAATTTCATCACCAGAATAGTATGCGTGCACTGCACATGCACCACCTGATTTTTGTAACCAACTTTAGTATGCGTAGGTCGCACATGCACATTGAATTGGTTTGGCACTAAACAGTTGTTCCACAAGGTGGCAGCACTGGTTGTGGCTAGAAGGGATACGGCCGGTAAATAACAATAAAGTAAATTTGCTACCTATCACATTCTGTTTTATTAACGTCTACACCTATCCAACCCTAAACCTACCATTACAATAATGCAAATACAGTAATTATTGTTGTTCAGCATGACAAAAATGACGCAATGTTGATGTGTGCATGCCCAGTAATGTACAAAGACATTTTTCTCTGTCATACGCACACGCAGGACACAAAATGAACTCTTACCAAACAACAAATGCAAGTAAAGTTGCTAGTTGGCTGAATAGAAACTTTTTTGATGAATTGCAACATAATAAATGGTTTAAATGCGCAGTAAACAATTTCTGAGAAATGCTGTAAAAGTGGATCAGACTGACCACCAAAGCACACCTGTAGCCAATCAGCATTAAGGGGCGTGTCCACTCATGATGGGGGATGTCCCTGTGTTGCATGTTGGTGAATTTCAGGGCAGAGCTATTAAGATGGAGTGTGATCCCTTTGGGTAGGCATGTGTTTGTTTTGATCTTTTCAAATATCGAGATCGCTTCTCAGATATCATTTACTGCAGCTTTAATCATATAAATCAACAGTATATGATTTAAAAATACGTCCTTATATGTTCTAATGTTATACATGGGGTTGCTGAGGCATTGCTGTGCATTTTAGTGGATTCTAGGGAATTGCTAGAGTGTTGGTATGTGGACTTTGCTACGCAATTTTCAAGGTGTTCTTGGTGGTTGCTATGGTGCTGTGTGAGGTTCCCAAGGTGTTGGTCTAGATGGCTCCTAGGGGGTTACTATAAGGTTACTTGGGTATTCTATCTGGTTGCTTGGGTGTTTTGGGTGGATCCCAGGGCATTGGTATGTGGATGTGGTTATGTGGCTGCTAGTGTGTTGCTAACTGTTTTAAGAGTGTTCTGGGTGTTTGCTAGGTTGTTGCTAGGGCATTGTTATGCAGTTTCTAGTTGGGTTCTTGGTGGTTTTTAAGGTGTTCTAGATAGTTCCCAAGCTGTGGCTAGCAGGTGTTAGGGAGTTGCTATGCGGTTTCTAGTGGTTTACTGAGCCGATTCTAATGTGTTCTTGGTGGCTGTTAAGGAATAGGTAGTATGCATTTATGATGATGCTGCTAGATGGTTGCTAGGGTGCTGTGGGAGGTTCTCGTGGTGTTGCCATTCAGTTTCTAGGGTGTTGCCGAGCAGTTTCTAGTGTGTTCTTGGTAGATAGTTGGTAGGGTGTTGCTAAATCATTGCTAGAGTGCTGTGAGAGGTTCCCAGGGTGATGCCTAGAGTTATTATGCAGCTGCTAGGGTATTCTAAATAGTTGCTAGGGTGTTATGGGTAGATCCCAGGATATTGGTTTACAGTTACTGTAATGCGTCTATGCAGTTGTCAGGGGGTTCTGGGTGGTTGCTAGGTTGTTGCTATTTGCTTGTTAGGATGTTCTGGATGCTTCCCAGGGTGTTGCTATGCAGATGCTAAGGTGATCCAAATAATTTATAGTGTGTTCTTGGTGGTTGCAAGGGAGTTGCAATGCAGGTGTTTTGGGTGGTTTCAAGGGTGTTGCTGTGTGGTTGCTTGTTAAGTGGTTGGTGGTTGATAGGGAGTTGCTAGATAGCTGCGAAGGTGTTAGCAAGCGTTCACTAGGTGGTTTTTAGAGTGTTTCATGTTGGTTGCTGAACTCATGACTGCGACTCCCTCACTCTAAAACATGCACACTTACATTTTTCTTGGCCGGGTGCAGAAGATTTTGTAGAAACTTCCCCCCTCCTGGATTCACCCCCTCTTTCTTCTTTTCCTCTCCAATCTTGAGCGTTGAGCAGTTTTGTGGTCGGAAAAGAGACGCCAGTGAACCCCAGGACTGCAGGCCCCCCTCTCCTCCTCCAGGGCACCAGTCCGGCTCAATCTCCCCCTCTAAATCCCCCAGGCTGGATGTGCTGGGAGCGGGAGTCCTCCCTCGTCCCCCCGAGTCTGGCTCCTGACCCTGGGCCATTGATGAGCCTCTTTCAGCCTGCAGGATTCGGCTCTTAAACTGAGCCAGTGTTTTCTGATAGCGCTCCAGAGTCTGAGACCAGAGGTCGAGCAAAGCCCCACCTCCCAGATCCAGCGCAAGAGCGCGAGCGTCCTGGAAACGTGATGGAGGGATGGGAGGCAGAGAGGAGAGAGGAGAAGACGAGGAAGAGGAAGGAGAGGAGGATGACACCACGTCACACCACTGAGACGCCTGCAGAGAGAAAAAATGGAGAGTTAGTCATTATTATTAACATAAGCGTATGTATGTAGGGGCAAATACTCTAAATGTAAAATTTTATATTGCACTCTGGTCCAAAAGTCTGAGAAAAAGACTAGCGAAATTTTGGCAAAATTTATCACTGCAAAAAATTCTTAAATCAAGAAGGATTTTCTAGACAAGTAAAAATTATTGTCTTGTTTTCAGAAAAAGAAACATGTCAAAATTAAGTGAGTTTTTGCCTGAAACAAGCTAAATGATCTGCCAATGGGGTAAAGCAAAATAATCTTGTTTTTTGTTTGAAATAATTATTGTAATTAAGGATACACTAACGTTCAAGAGTTTGGGGTTGGTAAGTTTTTAAAAAAATTTTTTTTTAAAGAAATCTCTAATCCTTGCTAAGGCTGCATATATTTGATTAAAAATACAGTAAAACAATAATA
This sequence comes from Sinocyclocheilus grahami, assembly GCF_001515645.1. Classification (NCBI taxonomy): domain Eukaryota; kingdom Metazoa; phylum Chordata; class Actinopteri; order Cypriniformes; family Cyprinidae; genus Sinocyclocheilus; species Sinocyclocheilus grahami. Next base: position 55,289 of record NW_015506513.1, on the reverse strand, counting down.
TTGTGAAATATTGTTACAATTCAAAATAACTGTTTTCTATTTGATAAAAAGAAAATGTATCAAACTGCATTTATTTGGAATAGAAATCTCTTCTAATATTATAAATGTATTTACAGTCACTTTGATCCATTTAATGCATGCTTGCCTAATTAAAAAATAAAAATAATAATAATAACTTGCTGACCCCCACATTTTGAGTGGTATTGTGTACTGTAAGTTGGGCGTTTTGGCATCAGTACCATACTGTGTAAAACGTGAGTGGAAAACACTTCAAACTAATGCTATAAAACAGACAGTTCTGATTCTAAATTCTGAATGGATATGCCATATTCAATGCATTTGAATACTGAAATCTATAACAATTAAGCTACTGTAAACAACTAAACTCTGCTTATGTTGACATGCTCAAGACATGTCCTCTCTCACGTCCACCTTCGCTCTCTTTATTTGCATTACTCCATAGTAATGTAAAGTGGTCCTGTCCTGTCTATTGCTGGCTGTAGAATTATATCTACCATGGAATGAATCGTAAAGAGATATCTTGTCACATACAGTGGCCTTGTGTGTATGTTTGTGCTTTACTTCAGTAAGTGTAGACAGCAGTCGCTGTGTGTTGTCCAGCTGTGTCCAGCAGTCTGACAGACAGTGAGACATGTCTCGCACTTTTTCCCTTATTGGAGGGAGTTTGTCCAGCACGGCTCTGAGACTGGGCCAGTCCAGCTCAGACCAGGTCTCCACCTCTCCCAACAACACCATAGTCTCACTGTGAAGCTCCTGATAACACACACAAATGCAAAGCAAAGCTGCACACGAGTGGAATAGGTAAGATCACATATATATGATCGAATATCAAATGTGTGGGAATGAGGAGCGTCTCAGATCATCTATAAGAGTCCATTTCAGCTGTAGCTGTGAAACAGACTCACCATCGCAGATTCTCTGAAGCTCTTGAACTTGTGCTGTTTGAGTGACAGTCTGCTGAGAGACAGAGGAGGATGTTTATAGTCCTCGAGGTGCTGCTGTACGTGCTCTACGTCTCTCTCACACTGGAGCAAATACACACAAAGAGAGAGAGAGAGAGAAACAAGAAGTCAATGTCATTTGTGATGAAACAGCATGATTATGATCAAACTCAAAACTGTTCATTATTTCCCTCAGGAAAAGAACAGCTCACCCAAAAATGAAAATTCTCTCATTATTTACTCATTTCATTCCACACCAGTATTACTTTATTTCTTTGAAAAGGTTGAAGTTATGCTATTGTTAACTAAAGCTAATATATACACTACTGTGCAAAATCTTAGGCTGTTAGTATTTTCACCAAAAAAAAAAAAAGTTGTACTTTGTGTTTTTGTTAATTGAAATAAAGCTGGGAAAAATTATATATATATATATATATATATATATATATATATATATACACATACATACATACACACACGCAGACACACACACACACACATATATATAAACAATTACAAAAGCCAGTGAATGAATCAAACTTGTCAGACCAATTGATGAATAAATCATTTAGACAGTTTTTTTGCAAATCAGATAAACCAATTTAATAAAAGATTTAAGAATTAGACATTGCTACTCATCACATAAACTCAGAAGGAGAGCCAAAGCAGATGTTTGTGAAAAACAACTTTAATTTCTGACTTAAAATATAGTGAATTCATCTTTATTGGTGCATTTTATGTTCATGTGAAGAACTATTCCTTACCATTTCCTTACACATACAATATTCACCATCCTTGCATGCCATTTTCATAATGAACTCATCCAAAACAAACTGTGGACTGTGTTCCTGAATGACTTTATTGCTGTTAAATACACTATCATATCAGTAAACCAACACGTTGCCTAAATGGTCAGCATGGCTCTCCTAGAGGCTTAAAAAACAAAACAGTCATTCAGAGCAAGTGAGCGACATGGTGCGTCCAAACTGGAATGCTCCCATTATAATCAACAAAGCTGCATGTTTACACAGTTTCACGTGACCGTTTGAGTTCATTGTCTGCATGCAATTCTGGATTCTCTCGAACATTCCCGTTATAATCAGCCAAGTTTACACTGCAAAATAACTCAACTCTGGGCCCGGCGGGTCAAAGTGCTGCAGAGCTCAGGTTCTAATCCTAATCAAACATATCTGAAGCTAATACAATTTTCCAGGATTATTTGAAAATTGCAGACATGTGTAAAATCTGAAAATAAAATAATAACAACTAATACCTAATTAATATTCCATTGACAGATCTCACTGTTCTCTTTATCCTCACACATACCTTGTCCAATTTATCCACAAGTGCAGCCAATCTCCGCAGCGCTTCCAGGTCACGACCCCTCTGATTGGACACACGCACCAGCCGGTGAAGAGCATCATCCACACTGTCATACAGGTTAGAGGTCACTGCCAGAGCAGCCCTGAATGCAAAAAGTAATGCAATACTAGTCAGATGAGCAGAATTACATTTGCAACATTTTAGATTTCAAGTAATCTACTGTTAAATGTCCACTAAAGATTACATTTAAGTGAAGCTAAGTGAAATGTGAAACTAACGTGGAACTAGTGTTATTATGCATTCTCTCTGAACTCTATTCATACTTGCAGTCTGGTGATTTCTGTGCCAACGCCGATGTCCCATTGGCCAGACCGGCCAGCCAAGCCCCGCCCCCCTGCTGCAGCTCTGTCAGCCGTTGGTCAGCGAGGATGCCTGTCATTAACTGTCTGTGTTTGTCGACGCTGAGGGGGACATTCTACAGGCGAACAGAATTAGACAGTCTGATGACGAATCAATCTTAAATACCACACAAACAAATATGTACTTAAATAGACTTGAAGTAGACAGCAAATCCTATTTTACATCAAACACTGCTTCACCTTAATGCAGTCAGGTAGTGGTTCTGTGTCCATAGACTGCAGTGCGTCTCCCAGCAGGGTGAGGGCGATCTCACAGCGCTCAGTCAGCTGCTCCAAACTCTGTGAAGTACATCAGGAAGAGCATGCCGCAGATGTTGGGTCAGGCTTGTAGTAATTCTTAAAATGTTTATATTTAAGTTTATTGGCATTTTTATGGGTGAAGCTTTACTGTATTTTTAAACGTAAAAGATGTCTTGTTGTGGGACATATTCTAAGTATGTTTAACCAAAGTTTACACAGACACACAATGATGTCCATTCAAAGATTTTGTCAATGAACAGGTTAAGTAGAAAAAAGTTTTTTCTGTTTTTAGAAAAAAAACACGTGCTGTATTTTAGCCTTCAATGCTTTCAGGTGTCAGATAAGTGGTGTAAAATCATATAAATACATTCAAAGGTTTGTTTAAAACTGTTAGTAGCAAGTAAACTAGATATCCACAAGCTGGAGAGTCATAATAAGCTGTACTGCAGACCATGCCAAAAGTCTGGCTATGCAGGACAACTTGCCAAGTAATTTCTTACCAGTCTGAAAGCGAGCCAGTCATCATGCGAGTGGTTAAAGTCTCCATCCATTTCTTTGGGCAACTGCTGCTTGTCCACAAACTGCTGAAGGATGTCCGTACCTCGTACTGTATGCACCTGAGAGTGAGTAAAATCTCTAATGAGTTTTATCATCTACTCAAATGCTTGAGCGCCAGACTGAACGTTATTTTTTCCCACTGGAACTGAACGAACTCCCTGGGGAACTGGAGGAGCTGACAGAAAGCAAACATGCTGCCAACTCTTGTGTTGCAACTCTATGAAACCTTTGCTTTCTATGTGTCTGTGAGATCGTCTCAGTGACATAAATAATAAAATCTTCTGTTTGAGGTGTTTGCATTACACCTTTCATGTTTTATATATAGCCTTCCATGAAACATTTTTGGCTACTAGATCTAATTGTTAGATATTAATGCACTGATAATACAGATGCAATCCAGAACTAGGGCAGTTAAGCATAGTTCACAAAAGCAACTAAAGGAGGCTGGGCTATTATAAATGTCAGATCATGGATGGCATGTCTTGTCTAAATTCCTTTCCTCATTTTCAGCTTTGTAGAGATTTCAGGTACCAGTACCTGCTCCTCTGTCTGTCTTGGGGGTTGGGTTAGGGTTAGGCCCATTTCCTACTCCGTGCTAGCCCAAATTTATTGTTAAATATTAGCTCAGTGAATAAACATGCACCTCTATTCCATCCAGACATGGTTGGGTCGATTCATCTTGTTCCTCCGTTAGGATAAGGACTGAGTCAAGCCCTGTTTCTGCCTGTCCCTGTTAGACACAAGCAGACACATACACCAAGACAAAACATATTTAGAATCAATGCAAAACACCCACTGGACCACAAACACCATCCGTGCACTGACTCACCTTGAAGAGCTTCAGTGCAGAGAGACAGAGTTCAGACGGGGCAGACTTTCTGCTGTCCACTATGACAGTAAGACCCTTCTCTCTGGTCATAGGTCTGTTATTTCAAAATAAGCACAGCACAGAATGCACATTAGCTAAACACAGTAAAAGGTCACGAGACAGTGCCCTCCAGTCTAAAATTCAGCGAAACACCAGGGGTTTACCCAGAATATGAAAATACTCCGCCAGCTCTAACTTTTGCTCGCTCAGTATGAATGTTTTCTCCCAAAGAAACCAATGCATGTAAGGTGTAGTGACAGTCATGATCGTCTCTGTTTCATGGGTTGAATAACAGACCTGGTAATGTTGTAATAGCAGGACAAGACTTTGATCATTTCATCTGTGTTCCATCCATCCTCGGGGAGGTGACTTTCTATGATAGCCAATGCTCGTCCCAGTCGGTCCATAGTACCTACATGAGCAATTACTTAATGTTAATGGAAGAATAAATAGTTTGCAACCATTAAAAGTAAGAACATCTACCTGTTAATATTAGCTTTCCTGACTGCAGAAGATTGAAATCTAGGTCTCTAAGATGAGGAGGGGGAGATTTGGACTCTAAGTGAGCAGCAGATTCGGATAATCCCACCTCATTTTGGGAACGGTCAGGAAAGGATGTGCCAGTCTGGCTTTCTGTAATACATGTTAAATTTTAACAAATTGAGTATGGAGTGAGCTATGACTTCAGCACTCAATGAGAGGCCACTTATGATAATTAATTGAGACAATCACAACATACCTCCATCTTTGGCTTTTGACTTTGCATCTGTTTCTGTTTCAGTAGCTGCTACACAGCCTTTGCAATCCTTAGATAATTTGGGAGCCTCCTCTGATTGGCTAGAATGGCTGATTGGTTGGGTGGCTTTGGGCGGGTTCTTTGAGTGAATTTGGTCACCCTTGCTTTTATGTTGGACACGGCCATTGGATTTGGTCTTCCCTTTGCCTCCTTTGGCTTTCCTTTTCCTCCTGTAGGAAGGCAAATTTATTGTGTTTATAGTGGGTATGATATCGATTGTATGGGCAGTACTGAGCACAGCAAGATGGTGCAGACAATTAAAACAATTTGAACAATTACCATCAAATATGCACTGGAAATTCAAATTTACTTAACCATACCTGGGTGCTCTAAATCCACCTGTTTTTACTTCTTTTCCTCTGGGACAAATAAGGTTATCTGACTTTCCAGAACACTTTTCTTCCGTGGCGCTTACAGTACCTGATGGTGGCAAAATTTTATCTGTTTTCTCTTTACTAGTATTGTCTGAGTGTTTGGTTCTGCTTTGTGCACAGCCTGATGAATCAGATGCATTGTTCAGGGAAGAATCTTGGAGAGACATTGTCCGTGTCCTAGATTTTCCAGCCAATTTCTTATTTATGTCTTCTGTTTCTCCATAAACAGCCAAAGGGACAGCTCCATTATCTGCAGAAGTGGAGGGATTTGCTAATGTTGCAACCTCATGTCTACTGTCTAAAGTGCTGGTCAATGTTTTATCATCACAGCCACAGTGTGATCTTTTATTGTGGTCCTGTTGTCCGTCTTCCAGACTCTCTGCTTTGTTCTTAGCCACATCATTATCATCTGTGGAACATCGCCTGCTGGAACATTTCTTTCTCTGACACTCTTCCCAGGGCAGTGTACCCCCATTCCCATCTCTCTCTTTTCCTACCCCTGGCCTCCTCTCTTTGGCCAGACTGTCCATGCAACGAGATCTGCATTCGAGACCTACTGGGTCTCTAGCACCTTCGTCAGAGTCCTGGAATGAAGGGGAATATGACCTTCTTTGGTGACCCAAATCAATGACACGAGGCAAGGGCCGTGAGGTAGCCAAGTCACTGCAGGAAACTACACCATTCTTGCCATTGTTGTTGCTATTCCTTCGTACCAGACTTCCAACCCTAACACCAGATTCAGTCTTCCCATACCCTCTCCCCTTCCCCTTTCGTAGTCGTATTGCTTTACCCCTCCTACACAGGGGCAATGTTTTGGTCTTACATATTCCATGCATTTCCAGATAGTGCTGTTTAGGATCAGCACCACCATCTGGGCCTCCTCTGGGCTCTAGCAGCTCAACATAATCTCCAGCACCATCAGCTACTAGATGATCATCACTGCGTCTGCGCAGGCATTCTAAAGCAGCCTCAATCTCCACCTCATTCCCATCTGGAGGCAAGTCATCCTCTTCATCCCAGGACCAGGAATGATGCTCCTCTGAAGAGCTACCCCAACCAAGGCCCAAACCGCCTGATGACAAGTCAGTTTGGTCAGGATTGTCTTGGAGAGGATCAGATGGATTGTGGAGGAGTTTGGGATAGACCACCTCTTCCCATGGAATACGGACAACTCCATCACATGTACTCACCAGACAGGTGTCCAAACATCCTCCACCTACATGGCAAGAACGTTTGAGAAGAACTAAGTAAGAGGAAGAGGGTCCACTTTGTGTATCATTCTTAAAAAGGCAAACAAAAACTTAAGACATTGCTTTAAACATCATGACACACTAAAACGTCCTTGCTCCCATTTCTCCACCATTTACCCTAACGATTGATTTCCTTATTTCTCCATTTTTGTCTTACCTTCTCTCTTGCAGCCACGCTCCTTGTTGATGCAATGTAGCCACTCTGAAGTAAACACCAGCGGATGCTGTGACTCTGGCACTAAGACCTCCTGTACATTCCTCCCACCAGATGCAAGGCACTTAAGAGCAAGGCGAGGACAACGCGTCGAGAAAGGGACCACCTGTAGGTAGAAGTCAGTACTACGCAGGAGTCTCCAGTCCAAAGTAGAGAGCTGTACTACTACCTTCTCTCCCAAACACAGTGGCCAACCAGAGTGCAAGAAGAGACAGCCCAGATACTGAGACTGAGAAAGAGAGAAAAATAATTGTTACAAAGATAATCTGTCTAATGTCATAGCTAGGGCTGGTCGATAAATCAATAACGATAATTATCACAATATAATTTTCCTCGATTAAACGATATGAAGCATTCGATAAATGTTCAATATAATGTCTATGCGCCAGTTAATATTATCAGGCAACACAAACCTGTTTCTTGATTTGAAACAATATTACATGCAGAAACTAAGAAATTATTATTTTTCCTTTTAAGATATTTATTTTGTTAGGGAAAATGAATGGTCTGGTTTCTACAACTTTCAGTCTGGAGCAAAAATCTGGCTTTAAACTTGATAGAAATAAAGATTGACATTTATCATGATAATTATCGATATCAACTGATAAGAAAAAAAATTATTGTGATAACTTTTTGGGCCATATCGCCCAGCCCTAGTCACAGCAGACTAACACAGTTGCGGTAAAACCACAAGCCCAAATGTATTCTAGTTTGTTGCACAATGTTAAAACACTCAAACAGTGAAATACACCGAATACTAGGGCAGGCCATTATACTGGTAGTCATGATAAACTGGTAGGAATTTGACAGCCAGTAGATATATTGGATTATCTACTTTATCATGGTTATGCTCACATGACATTGCAGTGTTGCTTTGTCATGAAAGTGTATCCTTTTCATGCAGTTTTAAGCTTTGCACTTTAAACTTAACTCAAGGGATTTTAAACCATTCAAGCAAAATAAGACACAAGAAAGTATGCTGTTCTGAGAGACAATCGTCTATGCACACACATCTAAAGCACATGCACAGAAGGCTGCCTGTCACACAGCATCAGTACTGAATTGAGTCCTGTGCCTTATCAGTCAAATACACAAAGATATGTCAAAATGTCTGTAGTATTCATGTAGTCACAGTTGGGTATGTCTTAGGTGAATGTAAATATTTGGGATTGGAAATAAATGGTAGTGTGTCAATACATTATACCGGATCCATGCATTAGGTCTTAAAGTGACAGCAGCCTAATATACCTGTTACTGTATGGAGTTAATATTACCAAACAACAAAAGAAAAAGAGAAAAAAATCAATCTCTGCTCTTGACTGAATACATTTGGTGGGTTTGTCATTGTATATTTGATTCATACAGTGAAGACATGCAATGTTTTATTTTATGTATGATTTCTTTTGCTATATACACCTACATAAAAAAAACTTCATTTCATCTGCATCTTTGTCCTATTGTATTTATTTGTCCTATTGCTCATTTCATTACTGACTGTTTGCTTGTCTTAAATAAGCTTACATTAACTAAATTAGTTAGACTAGTATTTTGTTTGCTGTGGTATCGAAATTAAGAATTGGGAAACTCGTGTTATCTAAAATTGTGGTAATGTAACAACCTTATTCCAAACAAAATTAAGCAAAACACAACCACAGCCAATCAGTACACATTGGAAGTTTAATAGTGAAGTAGAATTTATACTTAAGAAATGTCATTATAGGCATGTCCACCTAGTGTATCTAGACCGTAACAAATAACTGCATTTCAAGATCCTCTTGGCTAGTGCAACGTTGCTCATTACCTTAACTTTGTGTGCATCATTAAATATTGAAGTGTGTTGCAAACTACACATGTATCATTAATCGTATAGTCTCATCTCCTCCATTTGAAAGTGTTTACTTACCTCACAACCCGCAAATCTTAACGTAGTTCCAAATGCTTTCTCTTCAGCATATAGGCTTAATTATCCCCTGACATGAATCCCCTCTCATCCGTGCCCACTCACAGGACTGTGATCAAATTATGTTCAGGAATCCATGCCACTCCCCTCCTACATCATCCTCACTTTTTTTCTAAAACCCCACCTCTGTTTTATGGTATGCAATTTACTGTCATTTTAAAAGATATGAAAGTGTCTTCAGCACATCTGAAGAATGATTGTGAAGTCATATTCCTTCTTCCTCCAGTGAACAGCCCCTAGTTTTCTAATTTTGATATTCCCGTTCTACCCGCTTTCTCAATGTGCCCCAGTGTTCGGTCTGTTTATCCCTCCCCCATTTCTCAAGCGAACACTCCTCCAGCCTTTCTCAGGCCCTCGTCTCTCTCTTTCTCACACACACATATGGTAAGAATTACAGCCATGACTCAGACCGAGGCTCTTGTCCCTGGCAGCTTCTCGTAGCATTTCATAGTGAACATTTTCCGTGTTTGTGAATGGCATACATGCGTGTAAGGGAAAAGTGCTAAGTGATTTTATTACAGTAAGTGGCATTAAGAGTGGTATTGGTTAGTAGATTTTTAGGATTTCAAATATGATTCTAAGAAGTTCTAGGTGGTTGCTGGGTGTTTGCTAAAGTATTGTGGGAAATTGTCTGATATGGCTTAGGTCCCTCCTTCAGTTTATATTAGATTTTCAAAAATTTAAATTTTTTAATTTTTCATAATATTCATAACCCACCAGGTACAAATCCTTAATTCAATGACTTAAAGTAATTGCTCACCTCTCCTCAACAAACTGAAGTTTAATTGTTAAGGACCGGGCTTTGAACAAACCTCTAAGATTAAGGTTACTTTTATTGTAACCGTAACCCTATTTAACCCTAAGTATGGTTAACCGTAATAGTTGTGCTTGCCTTAGCAGCCACCACTAATAAGTGAAGACTTACACATGCATGCTGCTGTAATCTGTGCAGAAGGTGTTTGGCTGGAATGAAGAAATCCAGCAGATATCTCAAGCTGTCGTGCTGATAGGTGGACTCGAGTACGGAGAACACCTACATGACACAAAAACACATGGTAAAGAAAAATGGTCAAGACAGACTTTAAATGTTGGCTTGCTGAAGACATGAAGTCAAACGGTTATTTAGTCCATGCAGTTTTTATAATTAAGCAATGATAACTGTGATTCAGAACTGAATGTTAAGGCTTGGGCAGTTTGAGTTTAAAGAGATTTTAAGTGTGGTTGCATTGGGAAAAAATGGTTTAGGTAAAAGTATTTTTATTTGTTTGGACATTTGATTGTCTTCTACATGAAAAACCGTAATAAGGTATTGCGCTGAATTTGGTAGACGTAACTTGAAAACTCTTAAGAGGAGTTACAGTCAGAAATTGTCAATGGATGTTTATGGGATATTGGGAATTTTTGTTTTTTCAGCTTTCGGAAAACCAACAACCCAATCAGTTAGAAAACTTACATAAAACACTGAGAAAGGAGAGATTGATGGTCTCACCTGAGAGAGGAGAGGAGGAGCGGTGCTTTCAAAAGGAGGGTAGAGGGAAGATAGCGCCCCCTGCACGCAGTCCTCTACCGCCTCTGAACCCTGAAACACAGATTATATCAACACGAGCTGATGAGAACATTCACATGTTAGTCATCACAACCGGCAGCTTGCTCTTCTCTTCCTCGCCACAAACACAACTTCCTGTTTTGTGTTCCAGAGAGCATCTAAAACTTCCTGTGGGCCAAATGGTCATCTGCACTGGATTCAGAAAGTCTGTGTCTTTTCTGGATACAAAAAAAAAAAGAACAACGCTACTAAAATTTTTACTTTTTCAGTGGACACTTTTAACAGACTGTGATAATTAATTTCATGGTCATCTTGCATCATTTTCGGTTAAAAAAAATAATGCATTCACATTTAGAGCACTATACTTTGTATTATTATACCTTTGCATCAAATTACAAAAACCTAGCTAACTTTGCCGTGAAAGTGTTTCTAATTCAGTGGCTGTGGGAGTGATGGTAAATTAGATATTGTTCTCTCTTCAAACCCTCTCTATTTTTTTCCTCTTTCTGAAAGCTGTAAAAACACTATTGTGGAGTTTTGCTTCTGCTATTCGAGCAAATGTGAACACACACACAAATAAAATACACCTGATGCAGTCTCCCGTTCACCACTGCAGAAGTTTACCCAAACTATAATACTTCCATTTCTGAGAAACCCGGAAATATGGAAAGGCAGTTTTAAAATTAGTTTAAAAACAACAATTTTACTGATTTTTCTACATTTATATAACAAAGTATTTACAAGCTGCTTGTTATCTGTTTGTTTGTCTCTGAGCAAAATTATGTTATTAGGATAATAATAATAATAAATTAGTATTTGTACTATGATAAAGTACTATGTTTTCAGTTCTTATAAATTGTAATATGTCACAATATTACAGTTTTTACTGTGTTTTGCATTAAATAAATGCAGTCCTGATGAACAGAAGAAACTTCTTCATTAATTATTCATTAACACACACACACATATATATATATATATATATATATATGTGTGTGTGTGTGTCTTTCATAAATTGTTGCACTGAATTTAGTGCGACAGTACACATGATATGAAATTTGTCTGCATGTGTTTTATGAATGAGGCCCATTGACACGCCATCCTGAGAAACACGGCCTGGCCAATAAACACACACACACACACACACACACACACACACATGAACTCTAATGTTTACTTTACTGCTGTTCTGTCATCATAGCAACCCGAACATTTTCCTCTGGTTTATTTCTTCACTCTTTCTCCATCTCCTCCTTCCCCGGCTTAAACACTCCGTCTCTCAGGAACTGCTCCTAAATATCATCTGACTACAATTACGCCGGAGCGTCTTCACAAAACACATAGTATGCTCTCTGAAGTCTCCCACTCAGTGAGCGCTGAGTGGAATAAACAAAAGATGAGGGGAAAGAGAGAGCAAAAGTCAGCCAGGAAGGCCGGCGTGTTTGGGGAGGAGGGGAGGGTGAGGAAAGAAAAACAACCCGAGAAGGAAAATGGCAGGAAAGAAAGTAAAACAAAAAAGAATGCAAGAAAAACAAAATTAAAGACAAAACAAGGAAGAAAAAAAACGATGATTTTAAGACCAAAACGGTGAATAAGTCACATGAGGATAATCGAATGCACACACTGAAATCAGGCTGGAGAAATAGCTAAACATATTGCCCAGTGTAAGAAAACCCCCCACTAGTGTTACATTTCAGATAGTATGCTCTCTGAAGTCTCCCACTCAGTGAGCGCTGAGTGGAATAAACAAAAGATGAGGGGAAAGAGAGAGCGAAAGTCAGCCAGGAAGGCCGGCGTGTTTGGGGAGGAGGGGAGGGTGAGGAAAGAAAAACAACCCGAGAAGGAAAATGGCAGGAAAGAAAGTAAAACAAAAAAGAATGCAAAAAAAACAAAATTAAAGACAAAACAAGGAAGAAAAAAAACGATGATTTTAAGACCAAAACGGTGAATAAGTCACATGAGGATAATCGAATGCACACACTGAAATCAGGCTGGAGAAATAGCTAAACATATTGCCCAGTGTAAGAAAACCCCCCACTAGTGTTACATTTCAAATAGCTAGTTATATCTCAGTTCCACTTTTCCATTTACAGTATTGCATTTGCATCTTCTCTGTATCTTAGAACTTGCGTTCTAACTGAAATACACCACACACTGATTAATCAAGACAGAATACGTACTATCAAACTCCATTCAACACTGACACACATGCATCATTTCTATTCTTTATCTTTATGCTTTATTATTTAAAGTTTGGCAAGAGACACATATTTCAGGTCTAGAGAAGATTTCAGCAAGTACCAATTTTGTCTCAGATGTTTCTGCTAAACTGCCTAAAAAGTTAACAAAGAAAAACTACTGAGCTACAGTGAACATTTGCTCTCAGTGCTGCTATTGTTACCTAAACTAAATCTATTAACAAATCGTTTAGCTAATAAAATAAGATGAAGTACTAAAATTACTAAAACATAAAAATAAAGCTAAACATATTTTAAAACAAACTAAAACAACAAAAGCACTTAAAAAAAACACACTAAAATGTTAAAATTACAAATAAAACTGAAAATATAAAACTGACAATCAGTTCAGTTATTAATATTGCAGTTTTTTGCAATCGGGTGCTGTCCAGAGAGTCCAGTCTCAGTGCTGCTATTGTTACCTAAACTAAATCTATTAACAAATCGTTTAGCTCACAAAATAAGATGAAGTACTAAAATGACTAAAACATAAAAATAAAGCTAAACATATTTTAAAACAAACTAAAACAACAAAAGCACTTAAAAAAACACACTAAAATGTTAAAATTACAAATAAAACTGAAAATATAAAACTGACAATCAGTTCAGTTATTAATATTGCAGTTTTTTGCAATCGGGTGCTGTCCAGAGAGTCCAGATCTTTAAAACGAACAGCACTTGGTTTGATGGTTTGTAATCTAATGCAGTGATATTCAGACATGTTTGAGCATAATATAAGTGCCCAAATATATAAGCCAATGTATGTTTATGCTCCTATTTTATTCTGCATCCCACTTCTACTCTAGCTTATGTACTAATATTATTGTTTATTTCTTTTATAGCCATTGTGCACTATGTATATTAATGACAAATTGCTAGTGACGTACTTCATTTGTGGGTCTTAATTTGTTAATTACGGATAAAACATCTGCTACGATAATAAATGTGTGTGTGAGTGTGTGTGTGTGTGTGTGAGAGTGAGTGTGTGAGTGTGTGTGTGTGTGTGTGTGTGTGTGTGTGTGTGTGTGTGTGTGTGTGTGTGTGTGTATGTGAGTGTGTGTGTGTGTGTGTGTTTTGATGTGTTTTTCCATGCACTCTCACCTCTCCCAACTGAAAATGATTCATCTCCCTCTATTTCAGGTCTTATGTGGAAAATGCAACTTCACCCAAACCACCGTCACGTCTTTTCATTTTTCTCAAAGTAAAATAGTCTCAGTCTCTCTCTCTCTCTGTCTCTCTCTCTCTCTCTCTCTCTCTCTCTCTCTCTGTCTCTCT
>NW_015506513.1:36710-37951 GCF_001515645.1 Sinocyclocheilus grahami | reverse complement strand
GTGAGAGTGTGAGTGAGTGTGTGTGTGAGTGTGAGTGTGTGTGTGTGTGTGTGAGAGTGTGAGTGTGTGTGTGTGTGTTTTGATGTGTTTTTCCATGCACTCTCACCTCTCCCAACTGAAAATGATTCATCTCCCTCTATTTCAGGTCTTATGTGGAAAATGCAACTTCACCCAAACCACCGTCACGTATTTTCATTTCTCTTAAAGTAAAACAGTCTCTCTCTCTCTCTTTCTCTCTCTCTCTCTCTCTCTCTGTGTCTCTCTCTGTCTCTGTGTCTGTATATCCAGCCAGACAGCTCCACCCTGTCCCACACACACCAAACACTGGCAGCAGCTGAAGTCACATCAGCATTCGGCCCTCATCTGCCTCAGTTATTATTTGTATACATGCTGACAGAGGGACAATAACACGCGTCTGATGCAGGACGTCCAGAAGACTGCAGTAACATCATTACTGTCACTCTATTAACACTGTTATATCTCGTGTTGCTCAGAGTCATGGAAACCAATTACAGTTATTAAAAGATTCCATTCTATTTGTTTCACTTTACTCTGTTTTTTACGCAATTCTGTACTATTCTCTTCTAATCGTTTTATTTTATTATATGCAACTCTTATAGTCTACTAATTCTATTCAACTATGCAATTCTATTATAAGGCTTTTTCAACTAAACTATTCTGTTTGTTGAACTCTACTCTTAATTAGATTTTTTTTTTCAACTATTGTTAGTCAATTATTCTACTCAATTAGTTTAACTTCCCTTGATTCTATTATATTTAACAATTGTATCTTCACTATTTTTTTCTATTTTTTTATTTCACTCCTAAAAATGATTACATTCTATGTGTTCTATGTGTTTCAGTTTACTTCTATTCTTTTAGTTGACTCTATCCAATTTTATATTATTCAACTATTACGTTCAGCTAGTTCCACTTTACTTGTATGCAACTATGCAATTCCAAGTTTCACGTCAAAATTCTTCAACAACTTTATTCAATTTGCTGAACTGTACTCCTATTTTTTTCAACTATTCTATGTTATTCAATTATTCTACTCTATTGGTTTAACTTGCCTTAATCATATTTAACTATTTTTTACTGCTCTGTTCTATTTTTACTACACTCCAAAAATGATTTGTATTATTACTGTTTCATTCAACCAAGCAATTCAGTGTCACTTCGAATTCTACATTCCTATTGCATATTTATCTCATGTCAGACTTAATCTATTTTATTCAGCT
>NW_015506513.1:28638-36664 GCF_001515645.1 Sinocyclocheilus grahami | reverse complement strand
AATTTTTTTTTTCCCCTTTCCCCCCCCCCCCCCCATACACACACACAAACACTTTTCTATTCACGTGGAAGCCACAGAAAAGTAATTACACTCGTTGGTTGGTGAAAAAAGATTCAATTTGATGTATTTCAGTTCACTCCTACTCTGTTTTATCTCATACTCATTCATTTTCCCATCTGTTCTATTAGTTCCAATTTACTCCTATTCAACCAAGTCTATAATATTTGTTTCAAACTTAACTTTTATATTTTATTCTATTCTATTATACTATATTCTATTCAATTCTATTATACTATATTCTATTACATTCGACTCAATTCTATTCTACTATATGCTATTCAATTCTATTCAATTCCATTCTACGATACTTTATTCAATTCTATTATACTATACTATATTCAATTATATTCTACTATATTCTATTATATTCAATTCCATTATACTATATTCTATTCTATTCAATTCTACTATATTTTATTATATGCAATGCAATTCAATTCTATTTTATTATACTATATTATATTCAATTCTATTATACTATATTCTATTATATTCAATTCTATTCTATTCATATGAAAGACAGTCATAAAGACAGTCCAGGGACCCTGAACAGAGTCTTGTCGTGAGTCCTGGGTTTGTTCCAGATCCGTGTGTCCCGCAGAGTTTCCTCGTGAGCTCAGATGGGATGAGGGGGAATTCTCACCTCCAGCTCTTTCCTACTCACCACCACCCTGTTCCCATTTACCATGGTAACCATATTCCCACCAATATAATCACTGTAGCCTATTTAATATGACCACTGCAGACTGTACACCAATACTGGTTCTCTTTCCATCAGTTGCTTTCAGAATCTTTTTTGTCATGCCATGTATTTAGTTTGATAACATGACCAATGCAAACACAGATTTCCAATAATAAACATACGTAGCAATGACAGTTTATGACCGTCAACATTTCTGCAAGGATCACATATTAATACTGTCGTTTCAAACAAAGAGAGACCGATTCCTTTCTGTCTGAAAGAAGAGGCTACATAGCAAGCATATTCAGCAGGAAAAAAAGTTAGTATTTTACAAGTTAGTTTTGCAACTTTGTATCAGCTATCGCAGCTCTTCTGTTACCGTCGCCTGAGTTTTCCTAATTTTACACTCGTTTCTTACAAAGCGTGTTCTAAATGGATTGATGTCAAATGTAAAATCTGTGAACTGAGACAGACAGACAGACAGAGCTGGACTCACCATGACTTCACACTGCCTCCACTCAGATGGGATGAGGGGGAATTCTCACCTCCAGCTCTTTCCTACTCACCACCACCCTGTTCCCATTTACCATGGTAACCATATTCCCACCAATATAATCACTGTAGCCTATTTAATATGACCACTGCAGACTGTACACCAATACTGGTTCTCTTTCCATCAGTTGCTTTCAGAATCTTTTTTGTCATGCCATGTATTTAGTTTGATAACATGACCAATGCAAACACAGATTTCCAATAATAAACATACGTAGCAATGACAGTTTATGACCGTCAACATTTCTGCAAGGATCACATATTAATACTGTCGTTTCAAACAAAGAGAGACCGATTCCTTTCTGTCTGAAAGAAGAGGCTACATAGCAAGCATATTCAGCAGGAAAAAAAGTTAGTATTTTACAAGTTAGTTTTGCAACTTTGTATCAGCTATCGCAGCTCTTCTGTTACCGTCGCCTGAGTTTTCCTAATTTTACACTCGTTTCTTACAAAGCGTGTTCTAAATGGATTGATGTCAAATGTAAAATCTGTGAACTGAGACAGACAGACAGAGCTGGACTCACCATGACTTCACACTGCCTCCGGAGTAGCTACATCGCTCTTAAACGTGTTTCTGAACATCCACACAGACAAACGAAGGAAAGGAGTTTTCTGAAATGCAGGAGTTAGTTAGTTTGATGGAGGAGGGCGAGAGAGGCATGCAGTCCCTCCCATCTGCTGAACACGAGCTGCAGTGAGTCTCAGTCACTCTTTCCAGTGTTACTCCTGCCATCAGCTGCATGCAGAAACTCTGAAACCTGCAGGACTTCCTCGCGCTGTATGGCTGATCAATGAGAATTTAGTTATGTTTTTTTTATTATTATTTATTAGCCGCAACATACAATTTAGTTTACTGTCAGAATTCATCTCCAAGGACTAATACTATTGAGATAGTGACACTGTGACGCCGCTTTAGTAAATGTACTCATTTCAATTGTTTCTTTATTTCTCAGGCACAGTTCACACTATTCAACATACCGTTAGTTCATGAAGACATGTTAAATGTCTCCATCTGGTGGTCAGCAGTTAACGTATGCCTAAACATTCGGCTTTATTCACATACTAAACATCATTCATTTATGGTGACCATGCGTCCTCTTTTTCCGGACAGGCCGGGATTGCTAAATTGCTTAGTTTGTAACTAGTAGGTAACTAGACCAATAGCTTGCAGTAGCCTACATACTTTACCAATCGAGGCGTACAAGGTGGGCTCTACAGAGAACATCAAAGCAATGCAAATACACCAGCATGTATGAGGTTAATAGAAAAACAAAGCCAGGAAGCAGACATTTTAGATTTACGCTGATAAAAGCAAGTAGTGCTTAGAGAGTAAATCATATTTACCCGGCATTTTTCCTTATGCAGATTGATCTGTTTTGTAGAACCTTCACGGAGTTCGTACCAGAGCTCTTCGTCTCTGAAAGGGGCTGGGGGGTCCCGGACCTCCCATAAGGGACCCCCCTGCATAACACCCAAAAAATACAATTAGGGGGTCCCCTGGTTTTCAATAAAGCTATAATACTTGAAACATGAAACTAGTTCAGATTAAAATTAAATGAAAAGTTTTGATTGCTGTATTAAGTTTGTTCATATATTCGATTTTTTTACGCATTTTACAGCGTTGCTCACTATAACCAATCACACACGATTCTGTGGATCTTAGAAATGCAGTGGCCAATCAGTGTCGTTCAGATTAGTCATCGCTGAAACCCCAGAGTGTTGTTCAGACTCAAATTCTCGAATCCCCTCATCATAAGCAACAAAGTGCAGATGTACGTACGATGTAAGTAAGAGATTAATTTATCATACAGTGTATGGACAGTTTCATTGAATAGAAGAGGAGTTATGAGTGCTTAAACACTAGCTAGACTGACTGTGCTCGTTTAGAGTGCGTTCTTTCACTGCATGATTCAGTCTAATAAAATGCATTTAGAATGCTCCCAAAATTTAAGATATGGGGGCAGAAAATGTATGTATTTATATAATTTTCATATAGTTAATCAATTTCACAGGAAGAGTGAAATTTTTTTCGCCAAAAAAATCACAAATGTGATATTGATTGTATACAACAGTTCAATAAACAAGAAATTAATATTAAGAGACTTACATTTTAGACAAAGTATTGCCTATTTTTGTTCTATTTCACCAACAAAAATGGTTCCAAACAAAGCATCGCTGCATCGAAACACTTTGGGAACGCGTGAATCATGGGTGTAATCAGTCCAATGGATGGGCGAGACGTTACGGGTGGGGTGACGTAGAGACCAGGAAGCTTAAAAGCACGTGCAGTGGATACAGCGGCAGCTTCTGGTAGAATGAAGGAAGCGCTCGCAGGGATGCCGGAAGTATGGCAATGAGACGCAGCACATGGTTACATGTGTAACTTGGAGACGTTCCCCTTCAGGAACTCGAGCTGTGTCGAAACGCTTTGAGAACAAGTATGCCCACGCTGCCAGACATGCAAATCCCTGCCTAGTGTGGAAGAGCATAGCTAAGGCGAGAGAAAATGAGCCAGGAGTGGCGCAAAATGCAGGTATAGAACCTGACAAGTAAACGGAGTGGACATCCCACAGCGTCCTGAAGGCCAACTTCTGGAGGAGTGAGCCTTGACCCCCAAGAGAGAGAGGAGATCAGAGGACTCAAGGCTATGGAATAGCATCCTGATCCACCACTTAGCATAAGCTTCTCCTGGCCGGAAGCCTCAGCCTCAACGCACCACGGAGGAAACATGTAACTAGTGGGTCTCTCTCAAAAGACAGACCACCGAGAGGGGCGTGGTAAGAAGCTAGGGTCACTACAGAAACCTTCAAGGTGGAGTTGGATAACCTTGCGGAGAACCGTACCTACAAGAACTCCAGCACTGAACCAACTGGGCAGTTAACTGGGTCGAGCTGGCGGTTGCCGCATCAAGAAGTGAAGGTTCACTTCAAGGAGTACAGTTTCCTCTTGGAGGGATCTCTGGACTGGAGAATGGTCTCAGTAACCTCAGTTGAGCGACCGGAACCTATGAGCTGGCCCTCAGGGGCCACATCCACAGTTCAAAAATTCCACCTGGGAAGAAGGCCTCCTGATGGGAATTTCCCACGGAGAGCAGTCGAGAAGGAACACCAGGTCCGAGAACCATACTCGGCCTGGCCAGAACAGGGCACTAGCAGCAGATGGACCCTATCCCGGTGCACTCTCTCTAGAACTCCTGGGAGCAGAGCAATCGGGGAAAAGGCATACAGACGAAGCCTCAGCCACATCTGCACTATGGCATCCAGCCCAAGCAGAGCTGGATGCATGAGGGAGAACCAGAGTGGACAGTGTGGACAATTAGTTAAGCAAAAGGAGTTCCCCTTGGGCCCACACAAGGATCTGGTGCACCAGCCTGTAAAGGGGGCGCGAACACAGACCTCCCTGGTGGTTGATGTAAGAGACCACCGCTGTGTTGTCGGTGCACACCAACACATGATGGCCTCTTAGGTCTGGGAGAAAGTGTTTCAGTGCCTGAAACACGGCCAGCATCTCCAGGCAGTTTATATAGGTAAGCTTCCCCCCGAAAGCAAACCTCAGGAACTTCTTGTGTTGCGAAAGGATGAAACTGTGGAGGTATGCATCCTTCAGATCGATGTGACAAACCAGTCCTCGGACTTGATTTGAGACATGACCTGCTTGAGATGAGCATCCTGAACTTCAGTCGCATAACTGAGCGGTTCAACTGTGCAGATCTAAAATGGCACACAACCTCCCATCCTTCTTTGGAACGATGAAGGACCGGCTGTAGATCCCAGACTCTCTGTCGAGAGGAGGGACCACCTCGATGGCCTCCTTCCTCAAAAGAGTGTTTACTTCTTGTTTCATGAGCAGAGCCTGCTGGGGGCCCACCAGGGTGGGAACGACCCCGTTGAAGCGAGGCGGAGGAGAATCAAACTGGATTTGGTAGCCTCTTTCTACAGTGTGTGGGACCCATTGAGACACATTTGGCAGAAGCTTCCACGCTGCCAAATAGTCTACTAAGGGAACCAGTCTCTCGAGACTGACCTCTGGTGTACTTAGCGGAGGACCGGCGGAGGGAACAGCCGATCTAGCTGCTCTGGAGACCTCCTTGGAGGTAGGGAGCCTCCCAGAACCGTTACATTTCTGGGCGGAAGCTGAGAGAAGCACTCGCTGGAGACTGCTGTGCCCTGATGCACCGGAGGTGGCAGGGCTGACGGACCGATCTCCTGAGGGCACTAAGGAGAGAAGTCCTGAGCCATGGGCATCATTAATATCACAAGCATTACTATTGTGAAATATTTTTACTATTTAAAATAACTGCTTTCTATTTGAATATATTTTAAAATATGTATGTATTCCTTATAGTCAAATCTGAATTTTCAGCATCATTACTCCAGTCTTCAGTGTCCCATGATCCTTCAGAAATCATTATCATGATGAGCTGATTTGCTGATCAAGAAACAATTATTATTATTATTATTATTATAATTATCATCAATATTTAAAAGAGTTGAGTACATTATTTGATTAATAGAAAGATACAAAGATTAGCATTTATCTGAAATAAAAAGCTTTTCTAACATTATGCACTATACCATACAAAAGCATGGAGTCAGTATACACACACACACAATCAAATTCACCGTAAAGGTGACACTGTGGTGTCAAATTTTAACGTGACAAAGCTTCAAATAACACATCCTGGTAGAATCCCTCAAAACTTCATAAGGCTTCGTTTGCCTATATATGCCTAAATTCAGTGACTATGAACAAACCCATGTTTACATACTAAACACAGTGAATGATGCCCAAAAGTTTTAGTAGTCAACACTATTTAACTACACTCTCGGGAAAAAAAGACACAAAAAAACTGTCACTAGGATGCAGTACCTTTTCAAAGCATGTGCATGTTATTACCTTAAATGTACATATTACTTTGTAAATTGTGCATAATATTAACTTTTAAAAGGGTACCACCCCCAGTGACAGCTTTTGTACCTTTTTCGCCATATTAGTTACATTTACAATGAATAAGAAGAAGCAACTTTATCACACACACACAATATCAACATATCCTTTGAAATTTCTCTATTTGAAATGTATCCTCTATTACCATGAGTAAATAATTAAAGTGTAGTAAATATTTTAATGGAAAGGTGATACACTTATATACACTTAAAACTAATACACAAGGGCTATGTTTCATTGTTAAACTATTATATCTTATCCTAAGTTAAGAGTCAGCTAAAGGTAAGTAATTTAACTTCCTGGACAGAATAAACAATTTCTTTCTTTCACATCAAATAATGTGTCTTAAAAGACACATTTTAGTCTCCTAAGTTTCCACTTTCTTTGCTTTATTTACTCATTCTTTCAAAAAAACAACAACAAAAAAAAACACCCGTTATGAAACTGATGTCTCCTCGGGGTTCTGTGTGACTGTGTGTGTTTGTGGTGTCTGAACATCTCTGAGATTTTCTCTGCAGACCAAAACACACAGGAGAGGGTCTGAAATCACTCTCAGACTCATCAAACAGACACACATCATATACCAAGATATGGGGACTTCACCTGTAAAGAAGTTCACACAGATGAACAACAAGAATGGTAAGTACAGCAATACAAATGTAAAAATGGCAACAGTGAACACTGAATGTGTGTTTTTGCTGACAGCAGTGGAAGAGGCTTTACATGTGATTGTAAATGTTAAAGCCAGTAAACACAGAGATGCCAAACTTGTGCCAATATTGAATAACAAAGTGTTCATATTTACAAATGGATCCATGAAAAAAATGAATGCACTCTGTACGGAAAAGACAAACACGAGGATGGAGATTATGGTACAACACTGGTGTGAGAAAATACGAGCAGAAAACAGCGGATATTTCAGTGTCAAAACCCCCTCTAGAGCCACCAGCTGATGCAGCTGAAAACCACACCAATGTAACCCTGACCAAACCTGGGAAATAACCGTAAAATACCAGTATAATTGTGTCAGTAGTTGTGTCACTATACAGTGGGGCAAAAAAGTATTTAGTCAGCCACCAATTGTGCAAGTTCTCCCACTTAAAAAGATGAGAGAGGCCTGTAATTTTCATCATAGGTATACCTCAACTATGAGAGACAAAATGAGAAAAAAAAAATCCAGGCAAAAAAATACTTAAACGTATGCTAAAGTGTTCTTCTTTTTCACAAAAGTCATTAATGTAGTGTTTATATTGTGGTTATAATTTTAATAGTTGGCAAGTTGGCAAACGATATGTATAAAATGACCAAAGAAAAAGGCTAAGAGATTTACTGTGACAAACAAACTAACAAACAAATACATGTGAAAAGATACTGCTAATTTTCTGCCATGATATATATATATATATATTTAAAAAAAAAATTGTGTGTGTGTGTGTGTTAAATTTACAATATGTCAAACAAACAATAAAAATATGTGTAAAACATCTGTGAAATATCAATACAGAAAATTCCTTCATATTAACACAGTACATCGGGTTCCTATTTTTACAGTGTAACATTATATAAAACATCTCTATTGGTCGGTCAAATGAAAACAATCAAACTAGAATTTCATTAGATTCATGAAGTCTTACCTGAATGGCACTGACAGCTCTCTCGAGATTCAGCGTATCATTTTTTTTCTTTTGTATCTCTCTCTCTCTCTCTCTCTCTCTCTCTCTCTTCTCTCTCTCTCTCTCTCTCTCTCTTCTCTTCTCTTCTCTTCTCTTCTCTTCTCTTCTCTTC
>NW_015506513.1:16422-28200 GCF_001515645.1 Sinocyclocheilus grahami | reverse complement strand
TCTCTCTTCTCTCTCTTCTCTTCTCTCTCTCTCTTCTCTCTCTTCTCTCTCTCTCTCTCTCTCTCTCTCTATCTCTCTCTCTCTTCTCTTCTCTCTCTCTCTCTCTTCTCTTCTCTCTCTCTCTCTCTCTGTTGCATGCTGGGAGTTGGGTGAGAGTAGTGGTGCGCTGTTGTGAGTGGTGAGGTTTTCTAAATCTAGCTAATATCCCCCCTTCCCCCTTGTGTGGCAGGACTTCACGATGGTTTCAAGTGTGTTCTTGACGATAATGCCGTGGCGGAGGATGTGTTTAAAGAGATTTAAATGATTTCAGATCTAGTGTCAGTACTGATGAAGCTGTGCCTAGTACTAATGGTACTGAACAGTTACAAAGCAAGCTGTGAGTGGACATTTAAATAAGGGAAGAATTATGCTCCGTTGTTTTGAATAGCACTGGTGGAACATGAGCAAGATTTAAAAAAAAGTCAGAAGTATGCAGCCAATTCTAGTAATGCATCCAAGAATTGAGGCACAAATGAAATCATTAGAACTGTGGTTGGTAGATACATAGGCTTCCTGATTGAAGATGACCCACAATGTTTTAGGAAACCAGAATCGTGCTGTGGATTTCTGAACCTGAAGAATAAGGACTTAGATTTTTCCATTTCATATGAAATCACAATTCACTTGTGACGCTACAATTCATTTTTAATCTACACACACTAGAGAGGGGCTCATGATACATGGTACAGTTTAAGAAAATATTTAAAAGTTGTGAAATTATATTATATTAGAAGTAAAAGGCCTTATGATAATCAGCAGTGTTGGGGGTAACGCGAGTTACGTAATCAGATTAGTTTTTTCAAGTAACTAGCAAAGTAACGCATTACTTTTTAATTTACAAGAGAATATCTGAGTTACTTTTTCAAATAAGTAACGCAAGTGACTTTTTTTCCCATTTATTGATTGACAGCTCTGGTGTCGCCATGGTGACAGAAATCAGATGTTACTGTAGTTCTAAAATAAATATGAATATGCATTAATTCATCTCACTTGACACACACACAAGAAAACACACAGATTGAGTATTCCTCAAAATGAATAAAAATAATGCAACTCAGAATATGACGCGAACCTGCAATAATTAAATGTTAAACAACACAAATATCCTTTATGTATTTAATCCCATTCTATTAACTTCTGACAACAAGCAAGCCCTGTCCAGATTTAAAAAGTAACGTGAAAGTAACGTAACGCATTACTTTCCATAAAAAGTAACTAAGTAACGTAATTAGTTACGTTTTTATGGAGTAACGCAATATTGTAATGCATTACTTTTAAAAGTAACTTTCCCCAACACTACTAATCAGTTCATTTGTTTATCCAGTCAATTATGAAAGTTTTCTTCAGTTATATTTTTATAATTTGATTCATAAGATGAGTATGTAAACTATATCTGAGACAGTAAACTTTGAAGACAAAGGAGTGTAAAGTATACCACTCTGGGCTGCATTTCCCAAAATCATTGTAAGCCTAAGTTGAGATCCATGGGAACAGAGTTAGAGAGTTTTGTGAAGAGAACTGCTATAATAAGACTAGAGGCTGAAAACCATATAAAAGTGTGAGCTGCGATTGAGCTGCTCAGACGTTCTGCAGGCATCTCGGTTTTGTTGTTTCTTCCAATAAAGTCTTATTTTGTCTTCTGGAACTCCAACTTTGAATATTTTTTGCAAGACCTAGAAGATTTTCTCCACTGAAGTTTAACCTTATACTATCAGCTCGGAAAATGTTAATTTGATCAGAAACAGACACCTGAAATGTAAAGCATTGTTCCAGTAGCTATGAGTCGAGCGAGACTTCTGCGTTCAAGAGCATCCAGTCAAGTAAATCAACATGTAACAAGCTTGATATGTAAGCCCCTACACTACTTTACACTACATTTCAAGTGGTACATTTATTGATTGATTGATTGATTGATTGGTTGATTGATTGGTTGACTGATCTTCTAAAGGTTATGGTAGAAAATATTATTCATGCTTTTTACTGAAACCAATCAGAGCTCAGATATGAGAGCAGAGATCAAAGATAAAGCAACAACCAGAAACCAGCAGTAGAAAAAAAAGAAAGAGGAAGAAGCACTGACAGAGTGAGAGAAGTAATCAACCAAGATTGTAAATGTTCTTATGCCGTGAGCACAGCATTGTAGACATCTCCTGAATATATTATCTAGGTAAGATACTGCTGTTATTTTTTTATTTGAAGCCATTAAATATTAACTGGCATTTTATACAGACGAGAAAGCATGAATGTTGTTGTTTGTTTAGCTGGCATTATGAGATTTGTGATTCCTGAAAGTTGCTCAGCATTTATTCTACAGAGAAATAAATATTTTTTTTCTCCTTGTTTATGTACTTATATATTTTCAGCTTGATATCGCACAGAGATCAAAGAAAGACATGCAACTAAATCAGAAATTATTTCTTGAACCTCACGAATTTATTTGGCTGCTGGAAGCTGACCTGCTGAAGGTGAAGGTCAGATTGTCCATCTTCACCATCATTAGTGTGTGTGCAGGTCTACCAGCTCTTGTTTGGTCTGTCAGAGATCTAATTCATCACAGAGAGAATGGACACCGGATTTCAACCTTCGTCATCCTCCTCCTCCTCACTGACTTTGTTGAGCTTCTCTTGAGTCCCTACATTATGATAGAACTTTTCTTAGGTGAGGTGACCTGGTACAGGAATTGGACATGTTGGGTTATTTTATCCTTATGGTCATCCTCAAGAGACTGTGGTATTCTCCTAAACCAGCTGGTGGCGCTAGAGGGAATTCTCTCAGTGAAATATCCACTGTGTACTGCTTGTGTTTTCTCTTCACCATGTTTTATAATTTTCCACATACTTGTGTTTCTCTGTATTATTA
Source organism: Sinocyclocheilus grahami (assembly GCF_001515645.1). Lineage (NCBI taxonomy): Eukaryota > Metazoa > Chordata > Actinopteri > Cypriniformes > Cyprinidae > Sinocyclocheilus > Sinocyclocheilus grahami. Next base: position 25,302 of record NW_015506513.1, on the reverse strand, counting down.
TTGGTCAAATATTTTTACATCCTCTTTATTATATCTTTCTTGCTGTTGTTGTGTTTATTGCATCAGTGGTCACATGGATAATATATTGTGGAGCTTTATGTTGTTCTGCTGACCGTCACTCTCACACATCCAGGAAACCAGATCATCATATTTTTGTTGTTTTCATATTCAATCTGCTGGTGCTTTATCTGCTCTATTATTTGTTTGTTTTCTTTTTAATGATTGATCTCTTCTTTCCAAAGCTTCTGCATATTTGGGTCATTCCTTATTTCCTGATGAGTGTGAGACTGATTTCAGATCCTCTCCTGTGTGTGCTGGTCTGCAGGCAGAATCTCAGAATTCAAACATCACTAAAACCTGAAGAGACTAGTTTAGTCTGAGGAGGTCTGGTGAGATGGGTTGTTTGTAATGTCATGACATTTTAATTGTAAAGTTCAGTATGTTAAAATGTTTCAATATAAGCTTATGCTCTTATGATAACCATTGAGCTGTCAGTCAGCATAGAGCCAGAAAACAAACAAACAATAGTATGGTAGACATTACAGCTTTTTATATATACAATATTGGCCTTTAATAATAAAAACTAATAGTTTCTGACTCTGGTCTCTACGTGTGACTGCTTTGACAAATCTGAAGATCAGTTATATGTGTGACTGTGTTTTTCCAGAGTGTAAATTCTCATATTAAAAGAGATGATAATCCACTAATGCAAAGATTAATTTAATTTTCGTAGCAGATCACAAATGCAAACAAGAAAAATACAGATTGACTTCCAGATACAGTATGATATTTCTGTATTTTTTATTATCGTCTTTAAAAGCAGTGTTTGTGTACTGTAATGTGTTTATTTGTGGGATATGCTCATATATTTGTAGTTTTGATACCGTTTATACTCCATACTAATGCTAAGTATCTCTGTGCACATCATTTGCTGGATAGCGCTGCATTTTGTTAGCTGTTTTATTCTAATATATGGATGTCTGCTGTGTTGAAATCACATGACACATTTATGTTATGCTTTTTTTATCATGTGAAGCTCTGTACAATACTTTGCTGAATAAATCAATCATAAGTGATTAACTTGACAAATATAGATTTTTCCTGATGCTGCATCCACTGTGGTACTGTATATTGATAGGAAGATGAATAAAAGCTAGCAATATGTACATGTGGTCTGCAGAGGAACTCAATTTTGTGGCCAGAAATAGCACACTTACACTGATCATATATTTATTTTAAATAACTAATTTTTATTTTACACCAGCAACCAGAAGCCGACAGTAGAAAAGAGAAAGAAACACAGGCAGAGTGAGATAAGAAATCAACCAAGATTGGAAACATGAGCACAGCGCTGTAGAAAGCTCCTGAATACGTCTAAGTGAGACACGGTTGTTGTTGCTTTTGCACTTGATCATTAAATATGAACTGACAGGTAATACAGACTAGACTGCATGCATGTTTTCAGCCTGATGAAGACGTTGTTCATTTAGCTGACATTATGAAGGTGCACGGAGGACATGAGCACTGGCTCGGGATCTGAATCCTCCTCACCCGCTGTGAAGGGGATCCACATGATAGGAGAAGCATCTGCCCATTGAGGCCTGTATGATAGAAAGTGCACAGGGCCTCATCAGGAAAGTGTACAATGTCAGCAAGATTTAAAAACTCACATGTATGTTCCTCAAGTGAGCTACAGGATGACACGAGCAAATAAAACTAACCTTATAAAGACAAGAACTGACAAAGAACTGAACCTCTTAAGTGTTTCTTGGCATAAGAGCATCCAGTCAAGGAACTTAATGAATAACAAGGTTGATTTTGTATCAGTAATTCCCTTTTACTCACAATAAAACTTCAATTAGTACAAATACATTCACTGAGGATTGACAGTTTGCGATTGTAGCTCCGTGTAGCTTCGCTTTTCTGATCTTACTATCACGCTCTGTTGTTTAAAGTGATAAAATATAACTTAATTGCCACCATTTTTCTGATAGTATCTATCGAACTAATCTGACTAATTTGATCGTTCGCTTTTATTCTAAAGCCGTAAGGAGACAGACGTGCCTGCATCGTGGTCGAATCCCACACCACACCCAGATAAATGGTTCTCTGTAATGGAGTAAGCACTTTTTAAAAGTATGCTAACGTGTACATTTCCACAGTGGTCATTATTATAGTGACTATATTTCTTAATAGTTGGTGAGTCTTACAAGTATGCATAACATGGCCAAGGAGTATTAAAGTTACTTTTTTATTTAATCACCTTATTATATAAAACATCTCTATTGGTTGATTGAAAGCAAACAATCAAATTAGATTTTTATTTGATTCATGAGGTCTTACCTGAATGACACTGACACAGTAGCTGTCTTGATTCAGTGAGCATGTCACATTCTCTCTCGCTCTCTCTGCAGACTTGATTTGTTGATTGGTAAGATTGTGATTCCTATTTAATGGACAGGCCATTTGTCAATTTAGCAAACATCACAAATATTCCATAGATATTTATAGAATAGACAGATTTTGAATCTCACATGATGAAAGACTGTTTAGAAGAATACACCTTCACTGAGAATCAGCTCATTAGTTTTGATCAGCAAGCTACGTGTTTTCAGATATTGTGCATATTTAAGCCAAATGCTAAACGTACTATTTTTGTATACGGTACGTGATGTGACAAAATATGTGCAATTTGCTTAAAAGAAGAAGAAATTTAAATCTGGTGCGATGAAGAGACTAACTGTTTAGAGATCTGAACTAGTTGCTTTGAGAAATAAATTCTTATTTGAGCTGCAAGGTGGTGATTTTGTATGAATTTGTGCAATGTGAATCATATGAAAATGTATGACTTTTAGAAAAGGTAAGTGACCATCAAAAAAAACAAAAAAACATGTGAGTAAGATTGTACAAATTCATAAGAATTAACCAAGACTTAAAATAGTTACAAACCGCCATGTAGATTGTGTTGGAAAAACCCGAAACGCTTGACCAAGCTTCAGTTTTTGACGCCTTTAGGGTGAGAGTGTGTTACTCTTCCACTGGTTTCTGGTTTCAGTTTTATTTGGTGGTTTGTGCTCAGTGTGGTTGCAGTTCTCATCTCAATCTCTGACTGTGGTTTCAGTAGCAGGCTTTTTTTTTTTTTTTTTACAAGAATCGAAAAAATATGTCAGTTAACACACCGTAAATACTTCCGCCAAAGGGTGCACCTATTAGTATAGGTAACATATATAAACAAATAAATTAATAATAAATCATGTGAATATTAATTGCATTATCCATGTTTCTGGAAACACTCCAAGAGCATCCAGTCAAGTAACTTGACAAGTAACACGCTTGAATGTCTTTTTAGCAACATGATCTCATGAGTATTCGTTTGTATTTTTATGTAAACATAATGTTAACCAAGACTACTCTTTTTTTCCTTAGTCATGCTGTGACTGACATAAAATACACCCAAAACACAACATAAAATCACAAATCAATTTTATTTGTGTGCTGTAATCCAAATCCTCAGAATCCATCTGACTGCCAGGAAACAGACCCAAATTGAAGCCTTTATTCACCAATCTTTATGACACAGCTTTTGACATTTTTGCAGTAAATAAATTATTGTGATTGCACTTGTCTGTCTGTCATGTTTTTATTTATACTGTATATTTTTAAAGAAATGGTTATGATTAGGTTTAGGGGTAGGAGTGGGATTAGCAACTCAAAATATCTTTGTAATGTTATACTGTTACTAAATGTGTGATTTTTCTGAAAATTATGTTTCATATTTTAATATATTTGATATAACATGCTTATTTTTAGGTTTGGAGTAGGGTTAAGATATCTAAAAATCTTAATCATTTATCTATAAACTGATAAAAGTACATCTATACAAATATCTTTATGATATAAATAATTCATAAATTAAGCTGTAAATACATAATGTTTATGTTTTAAATGATTCATTGCTTATAAATTGTTTGTACTGTAAATGTTACGTAGCTTACTAATAACCTATGTATAAACAATGAGACAAGGTGACCAATAAAACTACAAGTTGCATAAATACACTACATTGAAAGAGGTGCTACAAACAATACAATTTTAGTTGTACTTAATTTTATATTCTTAATACTTGTAAACATTATAGTTTGAGTAAAGATTATTCTCTAGTCTCTTACCAAAACCTCAGTCGGAGCTCAGATGTGACAGTTGAGATCAAAAACCAGAAACCAGCTGCACAAAAAAAAAGAGCAAGACACAGAACCAACGAACGAGAAAAGAATAATTATCTGTCTGTCAGTGTATTTTATGATTATATTACAGTAAATCTCATATTCATGCAGGTTAGGTTTAAATATATAAGAATCTTTAAAAAATAATCAATATGCTATTTTGTAACAAATGACTGTCATTGGGTATTTTTCTGCCAGTCTCATTTCTTATACTGTTGAAAAGGGGTTATGTTTATTTTTCCAAAATCAATTCCAGCAGCAAGTATTGATCCTTAAAAAGAAAACAAATGGTTTCGGACTCTGGTTTCTACAATATATGTGCAATTGTGATGATTCCACTGCATAGTGAACATGCAAAAGTCTCAAGGACTGTAACGTGTTCTTTTGTGCGAGGTGCTCATATATTTAGATTTAGTTCCAAACTAATGTTAATGATCTCTGTGAACATCCTTGTACAATATTTTTAATTGCTGAATAAATCAATCATGGATGATAAACATGACACATTTAGATTTTACTTGAAGCTGGATCCATTGTGGTAGGGTATATAGGAACGCAAAAGAAAAATTAATGTTGTTTTAATGGAGCTCTAAAATACAGTACAATGATTCATGCAAATGCATGATTTCAGACCAGAGGACTGAAGAAACTCAAGTTCAGACTGACGTCTCATCAGCGTTGGGTTCTGTGAGTGTTTGTGGTGTCTGAACCTCTCTGAGATTTTCTCTGCAGATCAAAACACACAGGAGAGGGTCTGAAATCACTCTCAAGCTCATCAAACAGACACACATCACATACCAAGATATGTGGACTCCACACATGATTAAATTCACAAGGATGAACAACATGAATGGTAAGTACAGCATTACAAAGGTAAAAGTAGCAACAGTGAACACTGAATGTGTGTTTCTGCTGATAGGAGTGGAAGAGGCTTTACAGGCGATTGTAAATGTTACAGCCAATAAGCTCAGAGGAGCCAAACTTGTGCCAAGACTAAATAAAGAAATGTACATATTTACAACTGGATCCATGCATTCGTGGATCCAATAGCTGAAAATGAATGCATTCACAACTGAAAAAGCAAGCACGAGAACAAAGATTATGATGCAACAGGGGCGTGACAAATCATGAGTAGAAAACTGTGGATATTTCAGTGTCAAACCCCCCTCTAGAGCTACCAGCTGATGCAGGATAAAACCACACAAATGTAACCCTGACCAAAACTGTACAATCATGTAAGGTCTCCAGTATAATTTTTGAAGTAATTTTGCCACTGTATGTAGATCTAGGATCACTTCTATCAGGTCACCAAAGAGGAGGATAGTGATAAAGACTGAGATTCGACCTTTGTGGTGGTGCATTTGACGAAAAGCCCAAACCAGAGCTGGTAGGCCCACACAAACACTAGTGCTGAGGAAGATACACAGTCTGATGTCTGAATCTGATGCAATAGCCATTTGATCTATATATAGATCTTTGTAGAAATGTCACGATCACTGTAGTTGTTTTTGTCCTCTTTTGTCACTTTGAGTTGCTGAAAGACAAATAACGTTAAAGAGTGAGTGATTCGCTCCATTTATTTAAAAAAAATTCTATTCATTCTATGATCTGTTTGAATCATCATCAACAATACTGTGATCAATCACATTATGCTAACATTGTTTTCTACAGGATGCAGTATTAGACAGTGCTGAAGGAAAACGTTGATGCTTTATTTGTGAACGTCTGCATTAAAATCCAGCAGAGACTCTCTTCTCTTTATAGCTGTAAACGAAAAAAATTTTTTTTTTCATGAACGGTTCAATGAATTTACTAGCTGAAGACCTGCATGTGAGGTGTTTGTTTTTCAAAGTAATGACTGATGTACAATGACGCTGTATATCTGAATTTCAACATCCATACTTCCTACCACACAATTGTATGATTTAAAAGTAATTTGTAATTTAAAAATAATTTTATAAGTTCAATTATAGATTATCTAGTTTGTGGACTTCACTTAGGATGTTCATTGGCTTATCCTAAAACCCCAAACTTCACTCAAAACACTACATCAGGTTATTCTATTCTATTCTATTCTATTCTATTCTATAATTTATTAAATATGAAATAACGGTGTTACATAAGTCAAATATGTGGAGAAAGGATCCAGAAAGACATGTCATTTTTCATATATTTCTACACAATTGTGCCTTTTCAATCAATCAAGAAAGCTGTTTTTATATGTATCCCCTTGAGAAAAATAAATGCCCTTAACTGAAAGGAATGTGCACTTGTAGTGTATTTCAAATCTTACAGTTTTTCTCGATTGCTAAAACACTATAACCGGGCTTTTGAACTCAAATTTAAAAACCATAACACCATTTTTTTTTAAAGCACACCCATTTCCCTAAACTATAAACACTATTCCCTGCTTTGACACATGAGTCAGATTTGGTGAACTGTTACTGCAAAACTCTACACACAAATCCCTACATTTCTCAGTGCTTACACCATTTAGTGTAGTGGTCATTTAGAAAGCACTAGCATTCAATATTGTTCACTCAAGTCTGCAAAGTTTGAGCTCAATTAGCACACAACTACCCAAGTGGAAACACTAGGAGTCAACATTTATCACACACCAATCATAAACTTAGATGGATATAAAAGGGCCAAAGTCATCTTACAGTTTTTCTCAGTGGCTTTGGTGCATTTTTCAGATCAGAAATTAAATTCTCAAAACTACTTGTTCAACCTCCACATTATCTAGTCACTTATGCACATCATAAAAAGTTTATCATTCTTTTGAAAAAGTTGCAATTGCTTTGGTACATTCATGCAACTGATTATGTACATTTCTCTGTGGTTTCCTACATTATCAGTTACTAGTATCATGTTGCTCAAAATGTATTATAGTTCCCCTTCAGGAACTTGAGCTGTGTCGCAAAACGCTTTGCAAACGCCTCTGTGTGACCACGCTCTGAAACACATGAGTAATCCGTCTGTACGCCTTTCCCCCGATCACTCTGCTCCCAGGAGTTCTGGAGAGAGTGCGCCAGGACGAAGTCTGCTTAATGTTAGTAGCCCCGTTCTGGCCGGGCCGAGTATGGTTCTCAGACCTGATCTCCCTTCTCAACGGCTCTCCATGGGAGATTCCCGTCAGGAGAGATCTCCTCTCACAAGCGGAGGGCACGATATTTCACCCCCGCCCGGAGCTGTGGAAGTTATGGGTGTGGCCCCTGAGGGGGCACAACTAGTAGCTTCCGGTCTCTCAACTGAGGTTGTTGAGACCATCCTCCAATCCAGAGCTCCCTCTACGAGGAAACTGTACGCAGGGAAGTGGAAACTTTTCACTTCCTGGTGTAGAGACCGCCAGCTTGACCCAGCTAGCTGCCCAGTTGGTACAGTACTGGAGTTCCTGCAGACCCGTTTCTCTACAGGGTTGACCCACTCCACCCTGAAGGTCTACGTGGCGGCCATTGATGCCTACCACGCCCCTGTCGGTGGCATCTCAGTGGGGACACACCCCCTGTTTACACATTTACCCTCGTGTGGGGTATGTCCCAAAAGTCCCCTCATCAGCACCGCAGCCCATCGTAATTCAGGCCTTCAGTCCTCCTCCCTTCGGGGAACCAGACCAGCAGAAGCTTAACTGTATGTGTCCAGTACGTCCACAGAGCTGCCCTGTGGAGGAGGGCGGACCAGTTGCTCGCCCTAGCTTTGCAGTTTCCACACTAGGCAGAGACTTGGAAGTCTGGCGGCGTGGGCATTCTCGTTCCCTAGCGTTTTCGTCGCTGCTCGAGTTCCTGAAGAGGAACGTCTCGGGTTAAGTATGTAACCCTGGTTCCTCGAGGGAACGAGACGCTGCGTCTCGGTGCCATACTCCCGGCGTCCCTGCCAGCGCTTGCTTCATTCCTAGAAGCTGACGCGAGCTCCGGCTTATGTGCTTTTATAGCCTCCTGGTCATGACGTCACCCGTCCATGACGTCCCATTCAGCGATTGGATTTCACATGTGATTCAGAGCGTGGGTCGCAGAAGGCGGTCCCCTAGCGTTTTCGACGCAGCGTCTCGTTCCCTCGAGGAACCAGGTTTACATACGTAACCTGAGACGTTTTTCAGCAAGATTGAGTTGTTTTGAGTGGAGAACTTCATTTTGACCTGAATATAGGAAGTTTGCGGAATTGAGTTAGAAGTTATGGATTTGTGTTTAGAGTTTTGCAAAGAAAAGAGGCATAATTTCAAGAAATGTGTTTAAGCAACTGAGAAAAACGGTAAAAGAATATTTTAAAAAGCTGTACTTCCAGATGTTTCTTAACACACATAAGCACACTTTTAAAAAGTGCACTTTGTATTATATTTTAATGTCATGCATTAAAAAATATGTTTACTAACTTAATAAAGCACATGTGAAGTACTTGATTAGAATATTGACTGCGTATGTGTTATTCAATATTACATTTAAAGTTAATATATTTTGAATGTATTACATTTATAAAATGTAATTACCATAAATGCTTTTCAGTATAAGCAGCGGTACACTTCAACCATATTCTAACATAGAATACAATTTAAACTCCTACTCACGTGGGTCTAAAAGCATTCTAAATTAGAGCTAACACCATTCAATATAAATTTAAACTATAGTACACTTTCATTTAAGTGCAATTCAAATGCAATTGC
>NW_015506513.1:11979-16412 GCF_001515645.1 Sinocyclocheilus grahami | reverse complement strand
AGACATGCGAGCCACTCCTGGCTCTTCTGTTCTCTCGCCCTAGCTTTGCAGTTTCCACACTAGGCAGAGACTTGGAAGTCTCGACGTTTTCGACGCTGCTCGAGTTCCTGAAGAGGAACGTCTCAGGTTACGTATGTAACCCTGGTTCCTCGAGGGAACGAGACGCTGCGTCTCGGTGCCATACTCCCGGCGGCCCTGCCAGCGCTTGCTTCATTCCTAGAAGCTGACGCGGGCTCCGCCGCCTGTGCTTTTATAGCTTCCTGGTCATGACGTCACCCGTCCATGACGTCCCGTTCAGCTATTGGATTTCACATGTTATTCAGAGTGTGGGTCGCAGAAGGCGGTCCCCTAGCGTTTTCGACGCAGCGTCTCGTTCCCTCAAGGAACCAGGGTTACATAAGTAACCTGAGACGTTTTTCAGCAAGATTGAGTTGTTTTGAGTGGAGAACTTCATTTTGACCTGAATATAGGAAGTTTGCGGAATTGAGTTAGAAGTTATGGATTTGTGTTTAGAGTTTTGCAAAGAAAAGAGGCATAATTTCAAGAAATGTGTTTAAGCAACTGAGAAAAACGGTAAAAGAATATTTTAAAAAGCTGTACTTCCAGATGTTTCTTAACACACATAAGCACACTTTTAAAAAGTGCACTTTGTATTATATTTTAATATGTCATGCATTAAAAAATATGTTTACTAACTTAATAAAGCACATGTGAAGTACTTGATTAGAATATTGAGTGCAAATGTGTTATTCAATATTACATTTAAAGTTAATATATTTTGAATGTATTACATTTATAAAATGTAATTACCATAAATGTTTTTCAGTATAAGCAGCGGTACACTTCAACCATATTCTAACATAGAATACAATTTAAACTCCTACTCACGTGGGTCTAAAAGCATTCTAAATTAGAGCTAACACCATTCAATATAAATTAAAACTATAGTACACTTTCATTTAAGTGCAATTCAAATGCAATTGCAATGTCCAAAAACATTACAATGAGTTTGCACTTTTATTGGCACTATTATAGGGAAACGTTTTGGAGCATTTTAGGGTTATTGAGTCTTAAAAAATATGTATAAAATCACCAAAGAGAAAGAATAAGAGACTAAGAGATTTACTGTGTAAAAAAAAAGTAGTGTTATATTTGTTACTAAAGAAACAATTTTATCTTCACTGTGAAAAAAGTGTGTGTGTGTGTGTGTGTATATATATATATATATATATATATATATATATATACTTTTTTGATATACCTGTATATATGTATGTAGAAAGATATTGGCGATTATATGATATTATCCACTAAATTTCAAAACACAATGCAATTCGTAATGTATTCATGAGGTCTTACCTGAATAACACTGACACAGTAGCTGTCTTGAATTCAGTGTGTTGCATTCTTTCTTTCTTTCGCTCTCACTCTCTCCCCACCCCCACTGTAATAATGTACAGTGTAATGTACAGTGCATTTCAGTCTTTTTTAAGACACATAATTAATCTAATTGTATTTATCACACAGCTCTGTACTTGATTCTGATTATGAAATAATACTTCTGTTTTTTTGATAACTGTAGTGATGCCTTCATAGTCTACTCAACTTTCACACTGGCAAAACGTCTTGGTTTGCATATGTAACCCCTGTTCCCTGAGTAGGGAACGAGATGCTGCATGACTTGCTGATGCTATGAGGACACATCTTGCAGAAGCTGGTGTCTGAAGCACACATGAACTCACACCAGTCTTATTGGCTGATGAAAGTCAAATAACATCATATGGAGAGCACTTTTGTACATACATAACCCAAGGCGTCTCCTTTTAATAAGGAACTTTGATGGGGCATCAATATGTTAATACCCACTACACCATACAGACCAGTGCCTGCCTGTGTGCTCTAATGGTCACCAAGCACAAACTTGTCAGGCTAAGCACAGAAGAACGCCATAAGCACTAGCCCAGAGTAACCTAAATGTGTCAGCAACCAATCAGGACACATACTGTGACACCACAGTCTTGCTCCCTAGAAGACCCAGGGTTAAAGGCACTAAGCAAAGAGCCCAGAAGCTTCCATGCTCAACAATTTCTGATAAGGGAAGTCTAGCATTAGACCAGTCTAAGCCACAGCTACAGGACAGCCCAGAGCCTTTAAATCCAAAACGCAGTTTCCCATCTCAGTTTGAGTCAACTCAGAGTTGGATGAACATCCTTATTGAAACAGACCCCAGCACACATGACTTCTTCAAACAACCATTCTCTCCTTCATGTTTTTCTTTATTTCTTTATTTTGTACTGCAAATCAGTGTACAGAAAACTTGGATTGTGTGGTTTTTGCAGGCTACAGGAATAAATTAATTTCAACGTCAATCCAATCCAATGTCTGTCTCTCGCGTGATCTTATGTTAATTCCCATTTCAATGCAGTGTGAGAAGAGCAGCGAGCCGATGACTTTGAAAATCATTACTGAAGCACAGTCAGAGCTCAGATATGAGAGCTGAAATCAAACCACCAGATAAACCAACAACTAGAAACCAGCAGTAGAAAAAAAAGGAAGAAAGAGTCAGACACACAGACAGAACAAGAGAAGAAATCAACCAAGATTTTGCATACGTATGATTTACTACAACAATTATGGAGATTATTCATGCCTCTTACTAAAAAAAAAGTCAGAGCGCAGACATGAGAAATAAGATCAAACTACCAGATAAACCAACAACCAGAAACCAGAAGTAGAAAAAAAAAGAAAGAAAGAGCAAAGACAAACAGACAGCGTGACAGATTAAATCAACCAAGATTGGAAACGTTCTTATGCCATGAGAACAGTGCTGTAGAAATCTCCTGAATATATCTGGGTAAGACAAAATTGTTGTTTTCACTGGAAGTCATTAAATATGAAATGACATACAACACATGTAATGCATAACTCTTTTGTTGTTGTATGTTTAGGTAAAATTATGAGCTTTGTATCTTCTGAAAGTTGTTCAGCATGTATTCTGCACAAATACAAATTTTCAAGTAATTTAATTACATATTTTCAGATGGAAATCATGAATACATCAAACAGATGCTATGATATGGAAAATCTTGGACATCTTCACCATCATTAGTGTGTGTGCAGGTCTACCAGCTCTTGTTTGGTCTGTCAGAGATCTAATTCATCACAGAAAGAATGGACACCGGATTTCAGTCTTCATCATCCTCCTCCTCCTCACTGACATTACTGATCTTTTCTTGAGTCCATACATACTGATAAAATATCTCCTAGATGGTCTGTATATGGATTGGACAAATATGGTTTTGTGGTCTTTATGGTGGTCATTGAAAGACTGTAGTCTCCTCTTAAACCAGCTGGTGGCGCTAAAGGGAATTTTCTCAGTGAAATGTCCACTCTTTACTGCTTTTGTTTTCTCTTCACCATGTTTTATCATTTTCTACATACTTGTGTTTCTCTGTATCATTATTTGTCAAACATCTTTTGATAGTTATGATATGTATTATATATTTTTTATTCTTTTTGTGTTGATTGCGTCAGTGGTCACATGGTTAATATCTTGTGGAACTTCATGTTTTGCTGATCATAACTCTCACGCATCCAGGAAACCAGATCATCATATTATGGTTGTTTTTATATTAACTCTGCTGGTGCTTTATCTGCCCTTAATTGTATTCCACTTTATGTCTATTTTAGATGTTTTCAGATTTTTTTCTTATTCCTTATTTCCTGATGAGTATGAGACTGATTTCAGAACCTCTCCTGTGTGTGCTGGTCTGCAGGCAGAATCGCAGAATTCAAACATCACTAAAACCCTGAAGAGACTAGTTTAGTCTAAGGAGGGCTGGTTGTAATGTCATGATAGTTTGACTACATACAAGATATATTGAAAATGTTCACATGCTCTTATGATAACTATTAGACTGTAAAGTAAGGATTGTGAACTATTCTGTGTGTGTTTTTGCCCCTGTGACCCAGTTTGTTCCTCATATTGTGTTAATTTGATTCCAGGTGTGTCTCGTTCCTCCCCAATTATCCTGCCTTTAAAAGCCCTAGTCCTTTCAGTTCTTGCTTGCCGGGTCTACTTGTTGAATGTTCTCCTTGTTCTCGGTTTTCCTGTGGATTATTAAAGACTGTGTTATTCAAGTACTCCTCGTTTCCTCGTTCCTTGCTCCCCGAGTGAATTGTGACAAGAGTATTGTACTGTCTGCTGAACACATGCATGCATTATGCTTCTTGTGCTGTGTTTTTCTTTTCCCACGTGTGATCCTGTTTTAAAACACATTACTGGACAGAATAGAAACCCCTTAACCAAAATGTATCTAATAAGTAAGTAAATAAATAAAAGACTAGAACAGAATAGAATAGAATATATAATAGGCTACTTTTTTATTTTAGTGTTAAAGGGGTCATATGATGCTGCTAAAAATAACATTATT
>NW_015506513.1:9778-10664 GCF_001515645.1 Sinocyclocheilus grahami | reverse complement strand
TATATATATATATATATATATATAAACTTTGGCTATCGTTGTTTACTAGGACTGAACAATTAATCGAAATTGAACCGAAATCGCAATTTGGCTTAATGTGATTATTGAATCGCAAAAGCTATGATTTTTAATTAAATAAATATGCGCAACATCAATAGTAAATGCTGCTCAATCTCTGCAAGTGCTGTGAGTTTGAGTCGCTTTTAATGTGCGTCTGAAAAAGCAGCACACACCGAACATCCTCCCAAACTTAATGAGAAGGATTTATTAACCTGTTATACAGCAAAAGAGAACATTTAATAACATGTTTTTATTCCACAGCATCAGTCGAGTGTTTGAAATAACTTCATTTTCTGACCTGGTGTGGCTTCTTATCACAGAATAAGGCAGAGAAAATATTATATACTGTAATAAAGGCTATGTCGATTAGGACTGGATTATAAATTAACTTTTTTTATTATGAAAATACCCAAGATCAGTTCAAGCGTTTCTATTTCCTTTTTATGCAATCACAGCGATAGCTAGATACCTTTATAGGGTTTTCCTGGAATATCTGAGCTCTATTACATCTGTGATGCATGTTTGGAGTTTCTGTGCGAGGGTGCCCTCATATGGAAGCACATGGGTAGCAAAATTCATTTTGAAATGTTATATGCAAAATAGCAATGCAATATGTAAATTGGCAATGCATTTCTGTATTTAAATTTACATTTTCCTATACATATGTGCAACATTTAGAGCTAAAATGAAAATGTAATTATATAATTTACATTTGCTATTTTCTACACTAGTTTTAATATGCAAATTAAAAACATATAAAAGCATATGATTATGTTTAACGTGTCCAAGCAAAAACTGTAGCAAAATTATAATTTAAATGCCATTT
>NW_015506513.1:5594-9748 GCF_001515645.1 Sinocyclocheilus grahami | reverse complement strand
ACTGTGTGATAATTGTAGCAAAATGCAGTGAGAATTTGTGGCCCCAAGTTAAAAGAGCCCACCCCCATGTCTTTATGATACTGTGATCTAAAGAGGAAGAAGAATAAACAAACATATACAATAGGTGTCTATGGACCTTTAACAGTAAAACTACAGTTTGCACAAATCTACACTACATTTATGCACAGTACAGTACTTTTTCAAATCATGGTTTAAGTAAAGATTATTCACATCTCTTATTGGAACCACAGTCAGAGCTCAGATACTGTATGAGAGCTGAGATCAAACCAGCAGATAAACCAACAACCAGAAACCAGCAGTATAAAAAAAGAAGAAACAGCAAGACACACACAGAAAGCCGACAGAAAAGAAATCAAGCAAGACTGGAAACGCTCTTATGCCATGAGCACAGTGCTGTAGAAATCTCCTGAATGTATGTAGGTAAGTTGCTTACTTTTTCACTTTAAGTCATTAAATATGAACTGACATGTAATGCATAATCTGTTTAGCTGGCATTATGAACTTTGTATCTTCTAAAAAAATTTTTTTTCAGCACGTATACAAATTGTCCCCTTATTTATTCACTTACATATTTTCAGCTCAATATCGCAAAGACATATTCGAGAGACTAGAAAATGCAATATCATCCATTTCATTGGGAGCTGGAAGCTGGCTGGATGGAGAAAAGGGTCAGATGGTCCATCTTCATATTCATTAGTGTGTGTGCAGGTCTACCAGCTCTTGTTTGGTCTGTCAGAGATCTAATTCATCACAGAGAGAATGGACACCGCATTTCAGCCTTCATCCTCCTCCTCCTCCTCACTGACTTTGTTGAGCTTCTCCTGAGTCCCTACATACTGCTAAAACAACTCTTAGAGGAGATTTCCTGGTATAAGGATTGGACATGGTTTTTTGGGGCTTTATGGTGGTCATTAAGAGTCTGTGGTTTTCTCTTAAACCAGCTGGTGGCGCTAGAGGGAATTCTCTCAGTGAAATATCCACTGTATACGGCTTCGGTTTTCTCTTCACATCATTTCATAATTTCCTACATGTGTTTCTCTGTATCATTATAGGCCATATTTGTTTCTATGAATATTATTTATTAATTATTGTTTTTATCTTCATTGTGTCAGTGGTCACATGGATAATATCTTGTGGAGCTTCATGTTCTGCTGATCGTCACTCTCACACATCCAGGAAACTAGATGATCATATTTTCGTTGTTTTCATATTCAATCTGCTGGTGCTTTATCTGCCCTTTATTTTCCTCAATTTCATATTCATAATCAATCCAGTATTATGCACGTCTCTTCCTGTTTGGCTTAATCCTATCTTCTTGATGAATGTGAGACTGATTTCAGATCCTCTCCTGTGTGTGCTGGTCTGCAGGCAGAATCTCAGAATTCAAACATCACTAAAACCCTGAAGGTACTAGTTTAGGAGGTTTGGAAAGATGGGTTGGTTGTGATGTCATGATATTTGACTAAAGCTCAGTCTATTTAAATGTTTCAATAGAAGCATATGATCTTATGATAACCATTAGGCTGTAAAATAAAACAATGCACTGTCTGGACAACACACAGACAAGCATGATGTGTCACAGAAACACCAGGCTCTTCCACTCATCAGCGATCCCAATCACCGGAGTTCTGATCACCCGCACCTGACCGTCATTCACCAATCACCAGCACCACAGTATAAGAGCACACAGTTCACACAAACACATTGTCTGGTCTCCATTGTGGAAAAGAACGCATTGCTCATGCCAAGTAACTTACTCGATCTCCTTCGTCTTGTCACGCTCTCCAAATCCTGATAACGGATTATACCGTCATCAGTTTCCTTGCTCAAATCCGTAAGGACTCCTTATCTGCCATATACTACCTGCTTCTACTATTTATCTACATCTGTGCAATAAACCTGTCTGTTTGACTCTAAGCTGTCTGTGTCTCGAGTCTGAACACACGTTACATGATGCTTCTCACACTGTATTTTTTTCTTTCCACATATTGTTAATATTCATCTTTAGTGTATACTAGCCCATCTAATACATTGCATAATGAAAATCTAAAATTTACGTATAAAATACAACATACATTTTTCATATTTAATTCTGATTATTATATTTCATTGTTCACAGTGTAAATTATACAACCTGGTCTCATGACGAAAACATACCTCAGGGAATGAAGAAGTGGTCCTGACAAAACTTTGTGTGCAGTGAGAAGAAAAAAAAAAACCCTGCAGGAAGAATTGCTTGTTCACATTTATAATAGTTACTGAAAGCAGTTCAGTCCATACAATTCAATAAATCTTTGGGCCCAGATGGCTTTACTTTAGAGTTCTAGAGAGCGTTTAGATCTTCTCTAATCCTTATATCAGCATTATATGACTTCTTTAAAAGTAGGCCGTCTCCGTCATCCTTACAGGGTTTTTTTTTATATGTGTTCTTACATTTTCACATTTTACATTTTTAAATTTTTTTACACACAAATCCAAGAATTGCACACACAAAATGCAAAATGCCTCACATCTCTTGCAAAATGAAGCACTGCATTCAAAATATCACAAACATAACTCAAAAGCAAACATTTGCAAACACCTTTGCCATATTGGTCTGTCAGAGATCTAATTCATCACAGAGAGAATGGACACCGCATTTCAGCCTTCATCCTCCTCCTCCTCCTCACTGACTTTGTTGAGCTTCTCCTGAGTCCCTACATACTGCTAAAACAACTCTTAGAGGAGATTTCCTGGTATAAGGATTGGACATGGTTTTTTGGGGCTTTATGGTGGTCATTAAGAGTCTGTGGTTTTCTCTTAAACCAGCTGGTGGCGCTAGAGGGAATTCTCTCAGTGAAATATCCACTGTATACGGCTTCGGTTTTCTCTTCACATCATTTCATAATTTCCTACATACTTGTGTTTCTCTGTATCATTATAGGCCATATTTGTTTCTATGAATATTATTTATTAATTATTGTTTTTATCTTCATTGTGTCAGTGGTCACATGGATAATATCTTGTGGAGCTTCATGTTCTGCTGATCGTCACTCTCACACATCCAGGAAACTAGATGATCATATTTTCGTTGTTTTCATATTCAATCTGCTGGTGCTTTATCTGCCCTTTATTTTCCTCAATTTCATATTCATAATCAATCCAGTATTATGCACGTCTCTTCCTGTTTGGCTTAATCCTATCTTCTTGATGAGTATGAGACTGATTTCAGATCCTCTCCTGTGTGTGCTGGTCTGCAGGCAGAATCTCAGAATTCAAACATCACTAAAACCCTGAAGGTACTAGTTTAGGAGGTTTGGAAAGATGGGTTGGTTGTGATGTCATGATATTTGACTTAAGCTCAGTCTATTTAAATGTTTCAATAGAAGCATATGATCTTATGATAACCATTAGGCTGTAAAATAAAACAATGCACTGTCTGGACAACACACAGACAAGCATGATGTGTCACAGAAACACCAGGCTCTTCCACTCATCAGCGATCCCAATCACCGGAGTTCTGATCACCCGCACCTGACCGTCATTCACCAATCACCAGCACCACAGTATAAGAGCACACAGTTCACACAAACACATTGTCTGGTCTCCATTGTGGAAAAGAATGCATTGCTCATGCCAAGCAACTTACTGGAACTTACCCGATCTCCTTCGTCTTGTCACGCTCTCCAAAACCTGATAACAGATTATACCGTCATCAGTATCCTTGCTCAAATCCGTAAAGACTCCTTATCTGCCATATACTACCTGCTTCTACTATTTATCTACATCTGTGCAATAAACCTGTCTGTTTGACTCTAAGCTGTCTGTGTCTCGAGTCTGAACACACGTTACATGATGCTTCTCACACTGTATTTTTTTCTTTCCACATATTGTTAATATTCATCTTTAGTGTATACTAGCCCATCTAATACATTGCATAATGAAAATCTAAAATTTACGTATAAAATACAACATACATTTTTCATATTTAATTCTGATTATTATATTTCATTGTTCACAGTGTAAATTATACAACCTGGTCTCATGACGAAAACATACCTCAGGGAATGAAGAAGTGGTCCTGACAAAACTTTGTGTGCAGGGAGAAGAAAAAAAAAACCCTGCAGGAAGAATTGCTTGTTCACATTTATAAT
>NW_015506513.1:2486-5584 GCF_001515645.1 Sinocyclocheilus grahami | reverse complement strand
AGATTTGGTGTGTGCTTCTGCTGTTTGAGTGTCAGCTTTCAGAAAGTATGTGACAAGTAAAGATTTTGTGTGTAAGAAGTTGAAAAAACTGTAAAAAAGATAAGGACCGTACGTTGTGGAAGTTACCAACCAATGTTCCAGTTAAATGTTGACTTTAAAATTGTATCCAAAATGTTGAGCCTTTGCCTTCAGAGGGTCTTACCATCTCCAAATTTGCAAGACCACTCAACGGCTTTAGAAGGCTTAAGAAATCTATTCTTCAACTTCAAAAGTCTCTTCCAAATTTCCAGCATTATTTCTGGGTGTGTAATATTATTGCGATTACCCAAAGATTACCCCCCCTAGGTTCCCGCCGAAACCTCTTCAACTAAATATTATTTACATTCTGTTATCACTTCGCAGCTTCTGCTTGAAATCAGCAAAATTACTTAAAATCCGGTTGTTTCAAATTCACTTAGAATTTGGATTCAGTTTAGAATTGTTTTTTTTTTCTTCTATACATATGCCTATTTTGAAAAACCATGCTTTGTCACCATCTTGTTTGGACTCTGCATACCGTACATGTATATACCGTATATCGAGTGCACTCATCATCAATCTGCTCCAGGCATGGTTTGATACTGTCACGAATCCTGTCCGTGGTCTTCCATCCGCTTGCCACCAGAGCTCGCCTTCTGATTATATTGACTCTCACACCACACAGACAGTTAAACGTCACCCTGGACTACATTTCCCATGTTCCAGTTCACTAATCACACTCTCACCTGTAGCCAATCACAAACACACAGTAGATACGAGACTCTAAATACAGTTCAGGGCCGAGTATTATATAGTGATTATCGCTCCCCTAGTGATAGCTTTATGGTGCCAATTCCCTTTTTTCTAGTCTAGTCGCGTCTTTGTTTTGTCTGGTAGCCTGTTTCCATTTACCATCTTGTTAATCCTTTGCGGTATTCTATTTTTATTATCTCCCAAATAGTATGATGTTAATACAACATGCATGATTCTTTTAGACTATGTACTGTATATCACTAACTTTGCGCTTATTTTCAGTTTCAGATAAGGATCAAATGACAGGAGAACAGAGAGACAAACTTTAAAACTAAAGGAAGAATTGATTGTTCATATTTTACAAATATGTTGCAGTGAATTCAGTGAATTTCTATCAACAAATGATTAAACTGATCTATACACACATGACATGAGACTCAAACCATTTCTGTGGCCACATTATCGTAAAGTTCTTCATAGTATGAGCTGTTGAACAATGTGTCACAGTCCGGGTGGAGAGATGAGGCGAAGAAGGGGCTTTATTTAGCAAAAATAAAACAAAACAACAACAAAAACTATCCCAAGGGGGAAAAAACAGGCCGGCAGGCCCAAACAAGGAGGATCACAGACACATAAGACCACATACGACACACATATTCACAAACAACGAACCAGCACAGGACTGCAAACACTGGGAGACTAAGTAGGGAGCAAACGAGGAGGGTAATGAAGGAGACACAGGTGCAACCACTGAACAATAATGAGGTAACAAGATGGGCGGAGTCAGACAATAAACAGGAGAGCTCATGGCACCAACAAAAGCCATGTGCTCACTCACAAACAAACACAGTGTCCTCTGGTGGCACACCAGCTGAAGTCAGTGACACAATGTTACAGCCATTAAAAGGCAGATAAAAGTGCTTAAATTATCATATATTGCTGGTTTTTCCTCAGCATCTCCCTATAAACAGAATAATACCCAGTTCTCTTTTCAGTGTTTTCACAGTCAAATCCTTAGTGCTCTCACATGTAATCATTGCATTTCACTCCTTATTTTCACTCATCATCATTTGCAGGCTATTTGCATTGTATATTGTCTTAATTCACAACAATAAAGCTGCACTATAGTATGCTTTTCCTGTTGACGTACTGTAATAAAGTATATCCACCACTAATGGGCACTGATGAGCTTTGCTTATTGTAGGCTAACACTTATGCTGCCACCACCTTTAATTTTAACCCAGTATGGTACAGGACATAATACTAGCTTTTAAACTCAAATGGTTTCAAGCAATCAGTTTCCCAAATAAAATGAGTTACCACATGGTATAAGCCTATAACAGTAACATACTGTAAAAAAAGGAGAGCTGTACATTAACAGTACAATGCAGGGAACCACAGCTGCCAGTAGTTTATCTTTATTTTACAGCACGTTTTTTTTGGTAATTGGAAAAGACCAATTACAAATTATCATGCAAATACTGTGCATAAGACCAAGAGGAAATCAGTATGCAAAATAAGCTAATTATATCATGACTACTGACCAGTCAGTTCCAAATTGAACATTAAACATTTTATTAACATAAATCTACAGAAGATTTCTAAACTTGAATCTTAATTCAAAATATAAAATATATAAATTAAAAATATAAACAAACATAGCACAGCTAAGGTGAAATAATCTTAAAAAACTAAGTTTGAATGGAGGAAATATGTACATTTAGTAGTTTGGGCAGTTACATTTATAGTTTAATTTTTATGGTTATGGGTTTAAAACACACCATAACTATAATGCTCAGCACAGTGCTGCCTTACAAGAATTGCTAAAACTTCTCATTCAACAAATACATTGCTATCTAATAATGTTGCCATCTGTATCTGTGCTGTAGTTCCTGAGAGTTTGACGCTGAATAATCCTGGACAGTCATACTTAAGTGTTTCCAGGGGCCCCAGAATCCAACAAACTGACGGAGTGACTGGTCTGTTTAAAGACTTCAACCCTGGTACAGTTACAGCTGCGTATTTTAGAGACATTGTAACCGTTTTGAGCTCTACATTTGTGTCTGCTTAATGACACGATAATATGAACTACAATTTAAT
The DNA here is from genome assembly GCF_001515645.1 of Sinocyclocheilus grahami. Taxonomy (NCBI): domain Eukaryota; kingdom Metazoa; phylum Chordata; class Actinopteri; order Cypriniformes; family Cyprinidae; genus Sinocyclocheilus; species Sinocyclocheilus grahami. The sequence continues at coordinate 2,713 of NW_015506513.1, read as the reverse complement.
TTGCTTTCAAGGACAAGAAGAAATATTAATTAATTCTTGAAATGAATTTCTCAATTGCAGGCCAGGATATCTGAGATTGACAGACGATAGTCTAATTAACAAACGGGTTTTCTTCCTTTTTTTACATGTACATTTTTTTGTATTCATTTTCAGTTTTGGATGGCTTATTTCAGCTTATCCAAAGTTATCCATTAAGTTATCCTGCCAAGAGATATGAGTGGCTTTCT
>NW_015506513.1:0-1146 GCF_001515645.1 Sinocyclocheilus grahami | reverse complement strand
CCCAAAATCAATATTTATTTATTTAAATTAAAAAAATTCCCTAAAGGAATTATATCCCGATTTTGTGTATAATTTCTTCCCGTAGGGATTTGATCAGGAAGTTGCATGTTCCTAGGCCTACATCTACTTACAATAATATGAACATTAAAACACATCTTGCTGTAATCTTTATAGTATATTTATAGAGGGTGTTTCATTGTAATACTGCAGACATCTCTATTTCCTTTGGGTGGTGAGAGTTCTTCCTTCCTAAATAAATACAATAAATCAATAAAAACAATTTACTGATGCTTTTTTTGCACTGACGTGATTCAGATTGTTAGAGATCAATGTGAATCATCAGGTTCTGTGACGTTCAGAACTCACCAGCTCTTCTCGCACAGATGATCTGAAGAAGAATCACAGAAGGAGCAGCAAACACGGCAATCTCAACAATAATCACAATCACTGCAGGACAGATGTGTGGACAGAATAGAGAGAAAGAAGAGAATGAATCTGTGAAACTGTGAATTGCTTATTAACAATGAACAATTATTGACAAACCATTTACACATTCACTGATAGTTTCAGTGCACACCCAGTGTTTCAACCCAACTTTGGGTCAAATATGGACTAACCCAACCGTTGGGTTACATTTTTACATAAAAGTTTTAACCCAAAAGTTGGGTTAGTCCATAAATGACCCAAAGTTGGGTTGAAACAACCCAGCATTTTTTAGAGTGCATGCAAGGCCATTCCGTACCTCTGATTAATAATCTAGCAGTTTCTGATGCTGTGTCAGCTGCATCTGTGGATCATGAATATTAGTTCAGTTCAAACATAATGCGACATCAATAAGACATGCAAACGTTGTTGTGTAGTAACTGCAAATGTGTGTGCAGCTGAAGCCATCTCAGTGTTTGGGGTAATGATCCATTTATCTAGGTATTTTAGAGATGCAAAAACTGCCCCCCCCCCCCCTATCTATTAACCCCCATTTTTGAACATAGACATGAAAGTGCACTATTCAAACTTAAATTGTTATAATTCATGAATGCTTTGGAATACAGATCTAAGGTTGGTCTCTTTTTTTAAAGAAGACAATCAGCAGAAATAAAATGTAAGTATTAAAAAGTTATAGAAGTTTAAATTTACTGTAAAGAAAAT
>NW_015506512.1:305635-305945 GCF_001515645.1 Sinocyclocheilus grahami | reverse complement strand
AAATTGCTGTAAAATTATCCTTTACCTCTCAAAAGTATTATTCCGTTTGCAAACAGGTTTAAAAACATTCAGTTGTTCAGTTAAACATGAGAAAAGACTAAACACAAGAAAACTCAAAATGAGAAAACTAAAGAAATATAATGACAATGATAAGTAAGTGATGGAAAAGGAAAGGAAAGGACGTGACGTGTGGCCAAGTATGGTGACCCATACTCTGAATTTTTGTTCTACAGTTCACCCATCCAAGTGGGTACCCACCCACAGCAGTGAGTAGTGAACACGCACACCGTGAAAACACACAGAGCAGAGG
>NW_015506512.1:297552-300893 GCF_001515645.1 Sinocyclocheilus grahami | reverse complement strand
CCATTGGAGGCTAACACCACTTGGAAAGTAACCACCTTCAAAAAAACAACACAAAAAAACGTTTGAGAAATTTTAGAACCAAAAAAACACACAGAGAGCATTCATAAAAAATCAGAGATGAGTTCTTACCCCTCCACCAGTGATGTACGGCACACTGTCCCAGGTAGCCACAAAGGCTGATATAGCAGTAAAAGGCACATTAGGGAAATATTGGTTAACAGCTTGAGTGACTTGTGCCAGTACAGCGCTACTTGTATCCTCTCTATAGGAGATAGTTCCACCGTTTACATTGTAAAGGTCGGTCCACAGAGGAGCAATGATGTCTATTCCAGCGTTCAGATAAGGAACGAAGGCAGACAGTGGTTGAGTAAAAGTCAGGTGACCATTGTTGTTGACCTACAATTCAGATCAAATTGCTGTAGAATTATTTGCTACCACTGAAAATTTATTTTAAAGAGATATTTAAAAACATCAAGTTGTACACTTAAACATCAGTAAAATCTGTTTACTGAAGGAAAATACAGCTGTGTAATTAATTGATGTAATAAAACAAAAATACACTCAACCAGAAAGTTATAATCCAACGCTTACATAGATCTGATTGTACGTGCGTCCAAAGTATTTGAAAGGCTGCTGCAAGTAAACGGCTTCAGAGCTTCCATCATCTGAAATGGGATTTACCACGTCTCCGTTCCCAAATGGCAGGAAATTAGCCGGCACTAGTAAAAGCATAAGCATTAGTGTATTGTTTAATTGGGTAGTTTAATAAGCCTCTTATATTCCTAATAGGTCTATAGGGCCTTAAATACCTTCACCTACACTTTGTGTAACTTTTGTTTTTTAACAAGAGCAATAACTGCTTTTAAATCAATTCACTGAGTACCCAAATATAATAATAATAATTATTATTATTATTAAAGCCTATTTGCAGTGACACTAATTGAGAATATGCTTTAAAACCTTCATCCTTCCCTCGCATTTTTAACAAATCTTTCCCTCGCAGGTCAAAATGACCCCAAGCCTTAATTTCATACTTTTTTTTTTGTCCAGAAAGCTTATAATGATACATTTTTATATATTTTTTCTAAATATTTATGTGTTTTTTTTGGTGATTTTAATTTTATTTACCTTATATTCCGGATATTTTTAAGAAACTATGAGAAAATAAGCAATTTGTTTACATTATTTCACCAAAAAAAACAAACAAACCAACAAAGACACAATTTCAGTCCGTTTCTATTAAAAACCAACAGATATACTTTGAACTGGGTGGCTGAGTGTCTCTGGCGGAAAGGTGGAAAAAATGACTTTACTGCCACTAGAGGGGCCTATAGGATGCTATGGGGATTCTTAACTGAGCAAAACAAGTGAAACATGTAAAATTAGGCCAACTTGAAGCTTCAGTTTGCTTGTTTATGCAGTCAAATATATATTTAGACATTAAAAGAAAAATCAATATTTAGTAATTTTTTTTTTTAATAATTCAAACTGAAGTATAACCTAAACATGTATATTCCTACAATTTCATAAATATGTAATAAATATATAATTTCTATTTAAAAATATAAATATGATATAAACTTATTGGCTTCCACCACATCACTCAAATTTAATTGTTAAGTAAAAAAAAAAAAGGCAAAATGACAGTAATTTCCCAGCATTAACATCATTCATGTTATAATGTGTTTCTACTGTATGTGAGTGTGTGTACCATGTGTGTGTGTGCGTGTGTGCGTGTGTGTGTTTTCTGCATTGAGGATATTATGTAGTCTCAGCCCTTTGTTGGGGTATGCGTCTTTACTGGATGTCAGATTTTGTATATCAAAAAATCAAATATAATAAAAAATGCAGTTGTCCCACATAGAAACACAGTTCCATGCATTCCTATGCAGGTCAAATTGATCTGCGAGGGACACTTTTGTAAACAGTTGAAAAGTGATATGCAATCGGCGCCAAATTCACTTTTCCTCCGTAATGCCCATCCTGCACTAAGAAGGGTGGGAAGTAGCAGAGTGGGATGTGAAATAAATCCCAATTTTTATACAAGGGAAGCACATCCCTGTTACCTATGAGGGAGCTGTTTGCAATAATCACTCTACCTCTTATAAAGTAACCCAGCTTAATACTGAGGATGCGTAAGGAAGCAGCCAATACTCATATGTTCAAGGGTGTGACAGACAATGGGGCTGGTGCCCATAGTGAAATTCCCACTACCCTATCAGTATATAGCCCTTCCCTTTCTGTGACCTTGATTACTTGTTTAGACAAGCTTAAGAAGTGATGTTTCTTACTTTTTTTTTTATTATGTAAGTAAAGAATGTGACAATATTTACAAGTGCCAAATACAGAATCACTTGGACAAACGAACATATATACATATACATAGTTGACATTTCAAGATCATTCTGATAACTCCTGTATATGTATTCTTGTGATTGTGAGTATGTATGTGTGTGTGTGTGTCATTGTAACTAGGTGTGGGGGAGGAAGAATACAAATCATTGAGTATCTAACAGATTTATAAGAGATATAACAAGTATAACTACAAAAAAAAAAAAAAATTGAAGACTAGTGGAGGCAACTATTGTTAGCAATAATGACAAAGATAACTATAACAACAACAATAATACTAATAATAATAATAAGGATTTCATTAAGATTGGGAAAGGGTGGAAGACAGTGAAGGACGTTAACAACAGTTTTAATGCATTATACTATTTACTTATTCCAAGTGTCTGTTTACACTAAGTGCAAATAGCCCGCCTTGTTGGCAGAGGCTATTTACACTAGCTCCACCCACAAATGTGTGATAGGGATAGTCAACAATATAAAAGATGGCAGACAATCGTCAGCTTCAGTGGCGTAGGTGGTAAAACGTGTACCGTAGTCTTTTTGATGCGATCTATCTTTCATGCGTTCTACTGGTAAAAAATGCATAGCCTGAATGCACTGTAAGTCGCTTTGGATAAAAGCGTCTGCTAAATGCATAAATTAATTATAATAAAATTATAAATCGTACTGTATCACATACCTTGTCAGTGTTGTGCGTTTTGCTTGGCCATTTGTTGTGATAAACAGGAAAGTGTGTTCAAACGCCAGCAAAACAGTGTAAAGAAATACTCTTTGAGAGAAGCAGTCAATCAGCAGAAGTTAAAAGCAGCTCGTAAGTGTATTAATTTCTTGTCTCAGTGTTTAGCGCAGTTGTCGTTGCTAGGAAAAGCTTGTTTTGTTTACTGTGTGGAGACGTGCTGAAATCGCGTTTGGTCTCGTACTGTATCGCGCACCTTGTCAGTGTCGTGCGCTTTGCTTGGCCATTTGTTGTGATAAACAGGAAAGTGTGT
>NW_015506512.1:295993-296590 GCF_001515645.1 Sinocyclocheilus grahami | reverse complement strand
AGTTTTGTTAGACGAATGTACACTGAACAAAATTATAAACGCAACACTTTTGTTTTTGCCCCCATTTTTCATGAGCTGAACTCAAAGATCTAAGACTTTTTCTATGTATACAAAAGGCCTATTTCTCTCAAATATTGTTCACGAATCTGTCTAAATCTGGGTTAGTGAGCACTTCTCCTTTGCCGATATAATCCATCCATCTCACAGGTGTGGCATATCAAGATGCCGATTAGACAGCATGATTATTGCAGAGGTTTGCCTTAGGCTGGCCACAATAAAAGGCCACTCTAAAATGTGCAGTTTTACTGTATTGGGGCGTCCGAAAACCAGTCAGTATCTGGTGTGTATCTGGTGTGACCACCATTTGCCTCACGCAGTGCAACACATCTCCACATCTCCAACATGGGGCCGTGCATTATCATGCTGCAGCATGAGGTGATGGTCGTGGATGAATAGCACAACAATGGGCCTCAGGATCTCGTCACGGTATCTCTGTGCATTCAAAATGCCATCAATAAAATGCACCTGTGTTCGTTGTCCATAACATACGCCTGCCCATACCATAACCCCACCGCCACCATGGCACAACGCCACTCG
>NW_015506512.1:286155-293496 GCF_001515645.1 Sinocyclocheilus grahami | reverse complement strand
AGCATCTTGATATGCCACACCTGTGAGGTGGATGGATTATCTCGGCAAAGGAGAAGTGCTCACTAACACAGATTTAGACAGATTTGTGAACAATATTTGAGAGAAATAGGCCTTTTGTGTACATAGAAAAAGTCTTAGATTTTTGAGTTCAGCTCATGAAAAATGGGGGCAAAAACAAAAGTGTTGCGTTTATAATTTTGTTCAGTGTAAAAAGCTTAGTATACTGCGGCAGCCCTCGTGTGAAGACCGAAGAGTGTAAAGACCATTGACTCTACCGTTCGACTCCACCGAGCAGGGACACCGGCAAGGCACATAAGTATCGCTTCTGAATCATTCTCTTTCCTACTACTTGTTCCCCTTCTGTTTTCAGTTTTTATAACCAATTCTTACTATGTGTTTCCAGATTCCTACTATCACTACCACTCTCAAATCATGCATCACACACTATAGGCAGCGCAATCCTAACAACACATACCCCTACACATGTTACTTTTCGACGTAACCTACGCTCTCTCTCACCCTCTCGGCTATCTGCTATGGTTTATGGATCTGCGATCACTCCTCTCTTCATTCTCTGCTAATATCTTCACTGCTAAAAAGACATGCTATCACAACAAAACTAACTCTCGCATGCTCTTTAAAACATTTTCTTTCCTCCTTTGTCCTCCCCCTCCTTCATCAACTCTAACAGCTGACGAATATGCCACATTCTTCATTAATAAAATTAAAACCAATCAGTGCACAATTTGCCACACCACAATCTGTCAAGCACATCTTACCAGCTAACATTTCACATCCTTCTCTTCACTCTCTGTGACAGAAGTCTCCAAACTTTCTAATCATCCTATTCCATCTCATCTCATCTCCTTCAAGCCATTCCTCCTGCAGTTATACCTGTACTCATCATTAACACATCCCTTCACACTGGTGTTTTTCCCTCAGCATTTAGACAGGCTCATATAACCCCTCTACTTAAAAAACCCACCCTTAACCCATCTCTTTTAGAGCACTACAGACCGGTTTCCCTTCTTCCTTTCATTGCAAAAACACTTGAACGAGCTGTTTTCAATCAAGTCTCTGCCTTTTTCACACATAACAGCTTCCTCGACAGCAACCAGTCTGGTTTCAGAAGTGGACATTGACCGAGACTGCCTTGCTCTCATTTGTTGAAGCTCTAAGACTGGCAAGAGCAGATTCCAAATCTTCAATACTTATTTTGCTGGATCTGTCTGCTGCTTTTGACACGGTTAACCACCAGATCCTCCTGTCAACCCTATTGGCAAAAGGCATCTCAGAAAACACACTCCAGTGGTTTAAGTCTTACCTCTCAGATAAGTCCTTCAAGGTATCTTGGAGAGGTAAGGTGTCCAAGTCGCGACATCTAACTACTGGGGTGCCTCAGGGCTCAGTTCTTTGACCACTTCTCTTCTCTGTCTACATAGCATCACTAGATTCTGTCATTCAGAAACATGGGTTTTTATATCACTGCTATGCTGATGACACTCAACTCTACCTCTCATTCCATCCCGATGATCCGGCGATACTTGCTCGCATCTCAGCTTGTCTAACAGATATTTCTTGCTGGATGAAGGACCATCACCTTCAACTCAACCTTCCCAAGACAGAACTGCTTGTGGAATCACAATTTCACCATCCAGTTAGGCACATCTACCATAACTCCTTCAAAAACAGCCAGAAACCTTGGAGTTATGATTGATGATCAGCTGACTTTCTCAGACCACATTGCTAAAACTGCCCAGCCCTGCAGGTTTGCTTTATTCAACATTAAGAAGATCAGGCCCTTTCTTCCGGAACATGCTTCACAACTCCTTGTTCAAGCTCTTGTTCTGTCCAGGCTGGACTATTGCAATGCTCCCTTGGCAGGTCTTCCAGCCAGTTCTATCAAACCTTTTCAACTAATCCAGAACTCGGCAGCAAGATACATTTTTAATGAGCCGAAAAGAATGCACGTCACCCCTCTGTTTATCAATTTGCTGCTCGCAAAAAATTCAAGGCATTACTGTTTGCCTACAAAACCACCACTGGCTCTGCACCCCTTTACCTAAATTCATTACTTCAGACTTATGTTCCCTCTAGAAGCTTGCGTTCTGCAAGTGAACGTCGCTTTATTGTGCCATCTCAAAGAGGCACAAAATCACTTTAACTGACTTTTAAATTAAATGTTCCCTCCTGGTGGAATGACCTGCCCAACTCAATCCGAACAGCTGAGTCCTTAGCCATCTTCAGGAATCGGAATTCTTCTATCTTTATTTGACCCTCTAACTCTAGCACTCTCTATTCTAATTCTATTTAAAAAAAAATAGCACTTGCATATCATTGCTCTCTTGTTGATTTTGATTGCTTCCATTGTCCTCATTTGTTAGTCTAAATGACTAAATGTAAATGCTATCTGCCTATTGCTATCTGCCTACAACAAAGAGAACAAATAAAATTGTTTTGTAATCAAATACATCAATTGGCTGTATTAGATTTCCTAAATTTATTTTTTCCCCCGTATAATTTATTTGTTTAAGTTAACATTACTAAACAGTAGTTTATTATATGCTTTGACTTGGGCTAATTTAAGTGTTTTTATAAAGCATGTTTAATTTTTAATGGTTTTATTTCTTATTATTATAACCATTGTCCTGTTTTTTTTACGTTGAACCACCACGCTTTAGTGTTCTTACTATGACAACCAATATGGTTGTGTGACTGCTTTGTGAACATGATATTTTATACAGGTACATATGTTGGTAAATAATTTAATTGCTTATTAAGAGACATCTTAATTAATTTGTAAATAGTATCAAATCAATCCTTACAAATGTTGCTTTTTAATATTTTTGATTCTATTTTGCACTATTGTAAATAAACTTAAAAAAGAAACCTTTTAGTCTCCTTACATTCTTTAAGTTGTTTCACAACATTCCTTCATGATAGGTAAGTTAGGTGGAGGGTATATTTCGCCCCAGGTGTGAAACACATCAGTGTTCATGGCAGTGGTGTGCAGTCCATATAAGCTGTGAATGCTCTGCATACCCAAATCATTTGAACAGCTTTGCCGCCTACGCTCCGCTATAAATTCTCATTATTGGTCCGCATTCTCATGGGTTTGTTGGCATGTGGGTGATTTCATGCACAAGATAACTGCTCTCATAAGTAGAAAAATGTGCTGTTGCTGGCAGATTACCAATTACTTGATTACAAAAATCACGTTGTATTTGATGTAAAACTAACTTGACTAAAAGAAAAATCTGTAACTATAAAAGTTTTCTCAAGCAAAGCACTAAAAAGTCCACTGAAAACATTTCTTCATAGAAATTATGTTGAAAGCACTCACTATTTGGAAGCATGCTTGAGCAAACTTATCAATGTGAATTTTTTTTATAGTTCCATAACCAGTCACCACTGATTTACGACTGGTTACACTCCCTCACATACGGCCTTTCCAACACAAAGATTTGTTGTTTCATGTGAATGATTAGGCAAAATGCAATACTCCAAAATTTTGTGAAACAATGTGTTTTGTGGCCACATGTAAATAAATCTTTTTTTTATTTTTTTATTTTTTACTAACCACGCATAAACTTGATTTTCTTAAGCAAAGTGTAATCAGTCTTTAGCCATTAATATGTGCATTATAACTGAAATAAGGACATGTAAAAACATCTCTAGACACCAGTAGGTTAAACAACTGGTCCATATCTCAATGCACACATCACATATAGGCCTATACTGTTCGGCAAAAGATTCCATGCTCTTGTTTGACTTAACACCTGACCTTAAGGCAAAGTTGGCGTGTGAACATGAAAATTTGATGCGTGTTGTTAAAGAGACTTCTGCCTCCAAATTAACTAAATTCTGGTCAAGAAAAAAGAGATAGAAGCAGCAACTGTGAGTGCGTGACCATAAAGTGATGAACATAGCAGAAAACATAGCAGAATTCTCCTCGATAAGCCAAACAATTTGACATCTCGTTCAAGGGTGTACGAAAAACAATGCGGGACTGGTTTGATGTCAAAATATGTATAAGGAAGTATATAGCAAAAAAATGTAAAGTACAAGTACATCACAAGTAGATGTGATGCTTTACTTCGAAAATACCACAAATTATTATATTGTCATTACCTTGTGCGTCAGTCACTTTACCTGAAAGAAACAGAGAATTTTGTTTCAGATTTTAATATTAAATTATTATTTTATTATTAAAGGCACATCATTCTTTATTAACAATTCGATTTTAAAACAATAAATATAATTTTGTAAATTACATTAAATGGTGGACATTTTGTTATGAAAAATGTTATACATATTTCTCAATATCATCATCATCATTAATTACTTAATTGATTTAATCAGTCACAAATGATCATTTGAAATTAAAATGCACATTTTTTAACATTTTATTAATTTGATTTATAACATGTATATTTCTGACTTACTGGCAAGAAGAGACAGCAGTGCTAACACATATAATGGGGCCGGTTTCCCCATTTTTGTGTTTTCACAATGTGTTCTTTTAAGAAGAAAAAAAAGAAAGAATCTTAAACACTGTGAACAACTATGGCACCAACAGCAGTATCTTTTTTAGATAACTTTTTTCATCATTAATACTGATTAAGCATAACTACAAAAAATACAAATGATTGGCTATGATTTGTTATAAGGAAATGAATCTTACCAAAATATCCAACGGATATTGTGACGCCTGCAAATACAATGATCTAAACACCCTCTTGCAGTTTTTGAAACAAATGACAGATAATGTCAGTATTTATACAGATTTTTAGGAGGTGGGGTTTTCACATAACTTACAGTAATATCAATAGAGCGAAAATTGCTGCGGGCATTTCAACAATTATGATATTTTAGAGATGACAGAAACCTGTCTTACTTGCCCTCCTGGTATTAACTTTGCAACACAGTACTGATTTTTTTCATTCTCAGCTGAGATTTAATGAATGAATTGACACATAAAACAAGTTAAAAAGACAATTTTTTTGCAAAATTTTCAAAACCTTAATAGTATAATAGTGAGGGAAATGGCTAGCTCTCACATTTTTCTACATTTCTGCTAAAATTAATTACTTTTATATTTTTAGTGAATTGCATTTTAAGGTATGATTAGACTTAAACTTCAAGGTGAGAAATCCTAAATTAAACCTTCCAAATCCACATTTCACTGGTGATGTGGCATAAATCTATCATTTTATTATACAATATTTTTCTCTGTTTTGAGCTAAATGTAAAACCATGTTCATGTAAATTGTAAATTTTTTAACCAATAAAACTGATTCAAATGTGAAACGTAATTTGTTCATGTAACAGTTTGTCTAGTAATGAGATGTGTCTTTAGTCACTACAGTTGACCCAAAACAATGTTTTAATTCAGTTTGAATCACTTTTGAAGAAGGACTTAATTCAAACATGATTGGTGATCAGATTTTAAAGGATTAAGTGAAAGTGGCCAAGTATGGTGACCCATTCTCAGAATTAGTGCTCTGCATTTATCCCATCCAAAGTGCACGCACGCACGCAGCACCCAGAGAGCAGTTGGGGGTTCAGTGCCTTGCTCAAGGGAGAGCACTGTATATTCACTCCCCCCACCTACAATCCCTGCCGGAACAAGACTTGAACCCACAAACTTTGGGTTACGAGTCTGACGCTCTAACCATTAGGCCACGACTTCCCCATCTTGACTATGTTCAAGCGTCAGAGAATTAACTCAGAATTAGTGCTCTGCATTTATCCCATCCAAAGTGCACGCACGCACGCAGCACCCAGAGAGCAGTTGGGGGTTCAGTGCCTTGCTCAAGGGAGAGCACTGTATATTCACTCCCCCCACCTACAATCCCTGCCAGAACGAGACTTGAACCCACAAACTTTGGGTTACAAGTCTGACGCTCTAACCATTAGGCCACGACTTCCCCATCTTGACTATGTTCAAGCGTCAGAGAATTTAAAAAAAAAACTGAATTTAACAAATTCGCATTTATCATATTCACTTTTACGGCTATTGGGTTCAGTAAAACATCTGTGTACAAGAGCTATATGGTTAGGAAATTGCAGTTAAACACATAAATCAGACTTCACAAAATTATATTTGACTGTCACAGGATTTTGTCACAATACCAATATTTTAACTTAAGTACGATTTCAGTCATTTTTACACCCTTGGACATTTAATGTTCCAATGTGTAGGCTCTCTTTATGTTATTATTATTAGGATATTTATGTCATCATGTATGTAGAACTTAAGGCTGAAATAGTTTCTAGATGATTTAAACTGGTTTTGTGAGTTTAAAGTATGTACTTTTCCTAAGGGGATTAGTTGACCATGTTAAGTTCTAAATGTCAGTAATGTGCATGCATGTTTATCTCAGCATTCTGGAGCAGTTTCCAACACTGTACAGAGAGTATAGTACAGAAAGCCACATGACATTTCAAGCAAGTCATTTCAGAAATGAGAACCTGTTTGGTTTGAATTGACTTTTGTAACTTCTTATAAATTTTAAACGAATTGTTCTAAAAATCATGATATAAATAAAAAAATTAACTTGTTATTAAATTGTCATGAATTTAAGACCCCTCTACAGTTAAATTAGACTGATCCTACATTGATTGTTGCAAGAAAAGTTAAATGCTACATACTATGAAAAGTATTTTTATTCCAATTTTTTGTTATAGGAATATTGAATTAATTGTGTATACTGTATTGTATTTATTATTTACATATTTTTATGCATATTTGCATGTATTTTCTGAACACTGGCTGACAGTTAGTGCCAGCCTGGCAGGTCAAGTCAAGTCAAGTCACCTTTATTTATATAGTGCTTTTAACAATACAGATTGTGACAAAGCAACTGAACAGCATTAATTAGGAAAATAGTGTCAATAATGCAAAGTGACAATAGTAAACACTCATTTTTCAGTTAAAGACAGTTCATCATTGAATTCAGTGATGTCAACATCCAGCTCAGTTCAGTTTAAATAATATCTTTGCAATTATGTCAACGATAACGCTGGAAATGAAGTGTCCCCAACTAAGCAAGCCAGAGGCGACAGCGGCAAGGAACCAAAACTCCATCGGTGACAGAATGGAGAAAAAACCTTGGGAGAAACCAGGCTCAGTCGGGGGGCCAGTCCTCCTCTAACCAGACGAACCAGCAGTACAGAAAAATCAATATAAGACGTAATAAAACAGACGATGAACAATATTAACAGCAATTATTATATGATGCAATCAAACTTATAGCAAAATGTGGTAGTTCTGTATGTTGTTTCAGGGTTGGCATCATCTGAGGTCCTCTGAGGGGTTGGCATCATCACTTCTCAGGT
>NW_015506512.1:247472-286117 GCF_001515645.1 Sinocyclocheilus grahami | reverse complement strand
TGGAAATCCTCACAGATACAATTTTTCTCTAAGAAGGAATATATATGTGAGGATACTACCTTTCCTAGTATCTTTGACAGAAAAGGGAGATTCGAGATCGGTCTGTAATTAACTACTACTTTGGGGTCAAGTTGTGGTTGTTTAATGAGTGGCTCAATAACAGCCCGTTTGAAGGTTTTGTGGACATACCCTAATGACAATGATGAAGTAATAATAGTCAGAAGAGGATCTATGACTTCTGGAAGCACCTCTTTTAGGAGGTTAGATGGAATAGGGTCTAACATGTTGTTGGTTTAGATGATTTAACAAGTTTATACAATTCTTCCTCAGGTCAAGTCAAGTCAAGTCACCTTTATTTATATAGTGCTTTTAACAATACAGATTGTGACAAAGCAACTGAACAGCATTAATTAGGAAAATAGTGTCAATAATGCAAAGTGACAATAGTAAACACTCATTTTTCAGTTAAAGACAGTTCATCATTGAATTCAGTGATGTCAACATCCAGCTCAGTTCAGTTTAAATAATATCTTTGCAATTATGTCAACGATAACGCTGGAAATGAAGTGTCCCCAACTAAGCAAGCCAGAGGCGACAGCGGCAAGGAACCAAAACTCCATCGGTGACAGAATGGAGAAAAAACCTTGGGAGAAACCAGGCTCAGTCGGGGGGCCAGTCCTCCTCTAACCAGACGAACCAGCAGTACAGAAAAATCAATATAAGACGTAATAAAACAGACGATGAATAATATTAACAGCAATTATTATATGATGCAATCATATAATACATACTGCATAATTTGGCAGGTGATACAAGTGGTTGTCTACAGCCCCAATGTGTCTGGATGGTCCTGCGAGAAGATGATACATGTAATTGTTTTAGTACATTATTTGTTTTCCATTGGAAAAATGCAACTGGCATACCAGAAACACATATATTGCAAAAACATGCAGACACGCATTGACATCATCCTGTAACACACTACTGAACCTGTGATGGTGACAACCAAAAATAATACTTTAAGCAGAACCAAAGCTAAGCTTTCAATTATCAAATGACAAATAATTTTCAAATAACTTAAATCACCAAGTGACAGTATAAAAAGAAGCACCAAACAGTGAAACAAAAAATATCCGTAATCTGCATAATTTATTCATGTTATATAGCATTGCTGGTATATGGAATATTATTCACAGATTTCAAACCTTTTGTAAACGTGCCCACATTGTCAAACATGCAAATAGATCACGGAAATAGCTACTCTGTAGATATTTGAGATGCTTTCTGTTTAAATCACGTTCGGATTGCAGAACAGGCACTTCTGTTGCCAAAGTCTTGTCATGTTTTTTCAAGAAACAATGACTGTCAACATAAAGATGGAAAAATGTGGGGAATTAATCTGTACTTTAACTAAAATAGTCTGTCTGTTAAAGATCTGCTTTCTTTGAGGTATCTCTATATAGTCTTTACTTATATTATACACCTATGTTCTCTTTAAATTAATTTGATCTCTAATTCATTTTTGTCTTACTTTGCTTTCAACTTCCATTCACTTTTGCACATAGTTCTGCTCTACTTCTCTCTCTCTTTTTCAGACACACTCACACACTTTGGCAACACATGAACTCTTCTATTTGCTAAAAGACATTCAACCAGCATCATATGTGGATGTCACAGAACTAAAGTATGGTGGAGTGCTGCATTGATTATATAGTCACTTTCATAGTAGTTGTGTATTACCTCAACTGCCCTCTCAAGAAATGACTAAACTATTGAATTTAAATGATCATTTTGATTAAATTGTAGAACAATATGTTACTAGGACTGAAATGCTAGCATAAATAGACGTCCTTACTAAAAACAATGAAAGTTATGATGCAGAGAAAAAATGTGACTGCTTACAGCCATTGTTTTATGTGCGGTGCAGAAGGGCACAGAACTGTTGGCTGACATATGAAGACAAGAGTTCAGGCAAGTGGGCGTTGATCACTGCAGAGACAACCAGTGATTGAAGTAAAGCAACTGTGTCCATATGAAATTCTTCATGCTGCAGCCACCTCTCCATTCTAGCCAAACCAGTCTAACCAAATTAGAATTTCTTAGCTTATAGAGGAAAGTGTCTTCTGAAATGTACCATGAACAATTTTACTGTCAGTATGAGGTGAGCTTTATGGAGCAGAAGTGGAAAGACATGTAGCCTATTTACCTCACACAGAGCTTCGCCATCTCACCATGATAATTGAACCGTAGGAACTCGAGGTCAGAGATGTGAAAAAGAACCTCATACCACTGAACTAAATAGAGATTATAAAAGATTAGAGATTATAACATGTAAAGACAGTCAAAATGACTGTCTTGTTCACCCTAGCCATGCAATGGAAACTAAGGGTGAAAAGGCTGATGCTCTTGCGGTCACAATCTGCTACGGTGCTGGAACACGGAGCAAGGAACGAGGAGACCAAGAGTACAACAACCAAGGAATTTATTCATCTTCAAGAGAGGGAGAGAGGGAGAGAGGGAGAGAGGGAGAGAGGGAGAGATCACATGTACCACGAAGAGTAGACAAACAATACCAGACGCTGGAGCACACACACAGGGAACACTATTTATACACACAGGAGGAGGGGGATGACGAGACACACCTGGGAGCAATGAAACATCAAGGGAAACACCTGGGACAAATGAACTTAATTAATCAGGACAGGAACAGGAAACTAACCAAATATGGCCATAGGAAGGCAAGGGGAGCAAGACACACACAAAACATGGAACAGAGTCTGACACTTGCCAATCACATTCAACACCAGAAAATTTTGAAAAAGCTAGATTTGGAAGCCTAAGCCTCACTAAGAGTTGGACCATAGGATGTTGAGTTACTCATGATAAGTGTTAAGCTGGGGTTTTTGCGGGGCCCCAGTGTAGGTTGTACCTATGTGCCCTGTTTGAAATCGTAAATTAATAGAACAAAGATACATTAAACCATGTTTAAGTTTTTTCAAGGTGTTCAGGTACAGAAATAGAATAATCAAATGTAAAATATAATTGCATAGTCCTCACTGTATAATTTAAATATAGATAAATTCTTCTTAAAACTACAAAGTAATTCAGTCAAGAACAATGAATGATTATCTCTCTTTTATTATCTTGGATTATCATTAAGGACACCAACAGCAGCTAGTAAATTAGGCTAGTGAATTAAGCTCTTTTGTGTCTTTTTGTGCTTGAATGTTTAAATTGATGAGGTGTATTTGTTCGTTCAACTGCAAGAAGATGCAAAGGAGAACTCAATTCGGTGTTCGCATGTCTGAGACGTGGCACCCATGTGCGCACCGAACACAGCGCATGAGTACTCAATTGAGTTCTTTTGCATCTGCTTGTATTTAAATACTTTAAAATCTCTTGAATGTTTTAATTGGCAAGGCTTAAAAACACGTGCAAATTATAAGCTTTCATGACGACACGCAGCAGTGGCTCATCAACTGTCATGAGCGTATTTCATGCTGCTCTCGGGTAGTTGCTGGGGGCCCCTATAATTGTCACCACCTTTCACCCCACTAGCGATGGCCCTGATTACAGACACTGTAATTGCAGGGTTTTCATTGTTAATCAAGGAGAGGCATACCACCAAGGGTTTCTGGCTGAGAGATCCAGACATCTGACGGCCTTCATCATACCATGGGGGTTATATGAGGGGGTAAGATTCCATTTGGGCTGCCCAATTCCAGAGAACCATGCTGGAATCCCTACGTGATGATTGCTGTATACCTTGCATACCTGGACAATATAGTTATGCAAAGACATTTGAGTCCTGAAAGCGGTACAACAGCATGGGGTAAAACTCAGACCAACAAAAAGTCAAGTATACGGGATGTCTTATTTGTACTGAAATTAGTTCCAAGACCTCAAATCCATTTTATCACTGAGCGACAAGTCACCAAACACCATTGGGGAAGTATGAAGTTTGATGAGATTCTTAAGCTATTACAGAGCATACAGTCAGAAATTCTCCAGAACTGCAAAACTGGTTTATGATTTTCTGCCTCAAGGGCTATAACCAGACATATGGAAAGAAACAACAAAGAATATATATAGGAACACAAGTAAAGTACAGAACAAAGTTTACAAAGGGAATTATAGATTAGTCACCAAATATTGTATCGCAAATGTGTGGATTTATGGCAAATTTGGATTTGTGTTGAAAAAGATGTAAGAAAACATACATTTGGATAGCCATATGTAAGCTTTGTATTCTGTTGCGAGCTGCTCATCTAATTTTCCACAATTTTAGCAATATTGCACAAATTATTCCACTGGACTACATATAGAATCTCTAGATTCTTATCCTCCGTTTAATCCCTATATTTGCATTCTTTATTGTGGTAAAAAAGAAAACAACTGTAGATCAGATATACTTTTACTTTGTCAAAAACAACAGAAATATCAGGAAATACTGGTCATTGCAACATGTCAGTTGTTGGTAAATTAGACATTACTAGTCTGGGTATTCATACAGAAATTTTTTCTTATATGATTTAAAAATTTAGTGTGGTTTAGCACTGTTGCCTCAAAGCAAGAAGGTCCCTGATTTGAGTCCTGGCTGAACTAGGATGCCTTTCATGTTCTCCCTGTTGGTGTGGGTTTCCTCCAGGTGGTTATTTCCCCAAAAGACACGCAGCATAGGTGAACTGGATACTATCTGTGTGCATACTATACACTATAGGTGTGCCCTGTGATGGACCGTCCAGGGTGGCCCAAGATGCTATGATAGGCTTCAGCATTTCTGCGACCCTGCAGAGCATAAAGATTTTTTTATTTTTTCATAACGCAAATGGGAACACAAA
Organism: Sinocyclocheilus grahami; assembly: GCF_001515645.1. Lineage (NCBI taxonomy): Eukaryota > Metazoa > Chordata > Actinopteri > Cypriniformes > Cyprinidae > Sinocyclocheilus > Sinocyclocheilus grahami. The sequence continues at coordinate 281,276 of NW_015506512.1, read as the reverse complement.
CGTAGTGTCCTGTTCAAGAGGGAAATAACTTGTTTTGATAAAAGAGAAAATTTATACCAGAGGGGGAAAAGAACAGAATGAGGAAGTGAGGTGAAATAACAGTCATAGTAAATTTAGTTTGTAATTATACATGCTTCTGTGACAGCTTTGTAGTTTAATTGATGCGTTGTTGTGCAATGTTATGTTTAATGCAATGTAATTTGGTTTTCCATGGTTAACCTAAGCTATTTGTGTTCAATCATTAACCTTAAATCATTAAAAACTCACATAATAAACAAGAATAAACAAATCAATAAGTTTATTTTTTCTTTAAAAAAAATTCTAATCTTTTTGTATTCTGTCTATTTGTTTTCTTTTATTTACAATACAATTCCTGTTTCTTGAGTAAAAAAAATGTCATCCAATAATGTCAGTACAGTCAATTCAATAATATTGCTGAATATAGTCCACAACATGACCAATGAAGGTGTAAAGGAATGTTCGCTTTGACATGTCTGGTTTGAACAGCATGTTTGTGTCTCTCAGCCTTCAGCAGGATCCCGGCATCAGGTACAAGTGGATCATTTATTTTGAATAATTATAAAAATAAACATAATATTAATACTGTTTAAATAGTATCAAATGCTGTAGTTAAATCCCACTACAACTGAGAATTTAGCTGGTTGAGGCAGACAAATATGGGCCAAATTCCAGTAAATAAATCAGGAGTGGAGATTCTTGATACTGAAGCATTTGCTGAACAGTTTTGATATGCATCTGTGATGTGTGGCCTACAGAAGGAAAAATAAAGAGAAATTATTAGAAATAATGTATGTGTGTCTTATTGCATTGATGGCATTCATTAAAGAAATAAGTAAACATAATACACATAAATGTATTTTCAGTGTAAATGAACAATACAACAGTACATTGAACATATCAACAAACAAACAAAGTATTGCTCCTAATGCAGTACTCAAAAAAAACAAGCCATTATCCAGCAAAGCCTGGAGCTCATGGTCATATTCATTGTCTATCTGCTTATTCTCAGAAGACAGGATACAGGTTTAACTCATTCGAAATACTAATGCTTAATGTTACACTGTCAGATATGCAAAAGAAATCTATCGTATCTCTTGCTCTGGCTACTGTGTATAGACCACCAGGGCCATATACAGATTTCCTAAAAGAATTTGCCGATTTCCTCTCAGACCTATTGGTTACTGTTGATAAAGCGCTAATTGTCGGAGATTTTAACATTCATGTTGATAATACAAATGATGCATTAGGACTTTACTGACCTAATAAACTCTTTTGGAGTCAAGCAAAACATCACCGGGCCCACTCATTGTTTTAATCATACGCTAGATTTAATTATATCGCATGGAATTGATCTTACTGATATAGATATCATACCTCAAAGTGATGATGTTACTGACCATTTCCTTGTATCGTGCATGCTGCATGTAACTGATATTAACTATATGGCTCCACGTTATCGTCCGGGCAGAACTATTGTTCCAGCCACCAAAGACAGATTCACAAATAACCTGCCTGATTTATCTCAACTGCTCTGTGTACCCATAAGTACACATGAACTAGACGAAATAACTAGCAACATGGGCACTATCTTCTCTAATACATTAGAAGCTGTTGCCCCATCAAATTGAAAAAGGTTAGAGAAAAACGTACTGCGCCATGGTACAACAGTAATCCCCATTCTCTCAAGAAAAAAACTCTCTTGAGCGCAAATGGAGAAAAACTAACTTGGAAGATTTTAGAATTGCGTGGAAAAACAGTATCTCTAAAAACTGCCAGGGCAATCTATATTCTATTGTGAATAAAATATACGTTTATGAGATTTGTAAATTATTCCATTCCTTTTTTACTCACAATTTGTACAGTGTCCCAACTTTTTTGGAATTGGGTTTGTAAATAAAGGTGACTTGACTTATTTGTAAGATAAAAACTGCTAGCTTTCTTTGTAATGTGTGATGAATGTATCATACTGTTCTGAGATCTTCAATAACACATTTCTTGTACAACTGCTGGTACCGTATCATAGACTGTAAAAAAAGATGGACGACGCTTCTCCACCTCCTACCACTATAGAAAAGTAAAGACAAAGCATCTCAGTATAGCCGCTGCCATCTTGAGTAAATTACGTCATTTGGAGCCAGAGTCTGCACAGTAGAGATTTGTTTGGAGCCAGAGTCAGTAGTAACAGTAACAGTAGTGTCGTGAGGTGGAGCCGTGGTATCAAACTCCCGCCCAAACTCCCGCAGACTCAATCAACCATAATGACATGCCCCATTTTTATAGCATTAAATTACTAGCAAAAATCAACCTTATCACAAAAACTAACAATTGAACATATATCAGCGTGATAACAACTACCTTAAATGACCAAAACCATCTTTTGGAAAATTGTATTGGAAGTGTAATATACAAAATTAAATGCTCACATTGTTAAATGTGAGCCAAAATCATCACAATTAAAAGAACCAAAGACTTAAACTACTTCAGTCTGTGTGCATTGAATTGATTTAATACACGAGTTTCACAATTTGAGTTGAATTACTGAAATAAATGAACTTTTCCACGACATTCTAATTTATTAAGATTAGCTGTATTTATTTATTTTGACTCAAGTCCCATTCGTTTACATGGAAAGGTACTGCAGCCAGCCACCAGGGGGGCGATCAAAGAGCCCGCAGCTTCACTTTTCAGGACGTGCGAGGCACACCCGTACTGTATGTACAATATTTTTTTTTCAATTTTCAATTAATTCTTAATGAGTAAAGTTACTTTTTATATTGCTCTGGCTATACTGGGTCACTGGATATATGTTCCTCATCTTCCTTTGTTATGTTTTCTATAAACTTAGAGCTGTATGCAGTAAAACGACTACTGCATAATAAAGTATTTTATTACTTTACATAATACATAAATACTGCAATTGCTTAATTTATCTTTCATGTTGTAATTTTGTCTTTAAAGGTTTGATTTAAGACATAAAATTTAAAGTAACAGGAGAATATCAAGTAAACGTCATATAACATAAAAACGTTTATATACAGTTAATGTAGTTTGAGTGACGAATGGAGCTCAAGCGTAGTTCAGGCAGACTACAGCCAGCATCAGCTGACGTTCAGCCGATTGTAACTCTTCCCACTACAATTAAATATATATACCAGGGGTCTTCAACAAAAATAGCTTGAGGTCCAGTAATAAATCCTCCTCACCAGCCGAGGTCCGGACAATTATATAGGCCTACCTAAAAACATGAATTGATGGTTTTTGGCAGACCAGGGTATCTGCAGGAAGCTCATATGTAAGACTTCCCCCCCAGTTTCACAGACAAGGCTTAAGCCTAGTCCTAGACTAAAATGTAAATCTGAGCTGTTTCAACTGAAAGAAACTTGCACTGACTGATCTTAAAACATGTCAGTGCCTTTGTTTTGTCTTAAGAGGCACACCAGTAATGCTTTTTTCTAAGGCATGTTTATAAAAATTACTTAAATGTCCTAATTGAACCATTGCCTAATACTGGTTTAGGCCAAACCCTGTCTATGAAGGCATGTTTATAAAAATTACTTAAATGTCCTTTGAGTTTCCATAAACATTTTGTCTTATCTCTTACTCATGAAGACACATAAAGCCTTGAAACCACACATCATAAGTCTAAACAACAACGGGATGGGGGGGGGGACTAATATAAAAAAACATTATACAAACCCGATTCCAAAAATTTGGGACACTGTACAAATTGTGAATAAAATCAGAATGCAATGATGTGGAAGTTTCAAATTTCAATATTTTATTCAGAATACAACATAGATGACATATCAAATGTTTAAACTGAGAAAATGTATAATTTTAAGGGAAAAATAAGTTGATTTTAAATTTCATGGCATCAACACATCTCAAAAAAGTTGGGACAAGGCCATGTTTACCACTGTGTGGCATCCCCTCTTCTTTTTATAAGAGTCTGCAAATGTCTGGGGACTGAGGAGACAAGTTGCTCAAGTTTAGGAATAGGAATGTTGTCCCATTCTTGTCTAATACAGGCTTCTAGTTGCTCAACTGTCTTAGGTCTTCTTTGTCGCATCTTCCTCTTTATGATGCGCCAAATGTTTTCTATGGGTGAAAGATCTGGACTGCAGGCTGGCCATTTCAGTACCCGGATCCTCCTTCTACGCAGCCATGATGTTGTAATTGATGCAGTATGTGGTCTGGCATTGTCATGTTGGAAAATGCAAGGTCTTTCCTGAAAGAGACGACGTCTGGATGGGAGCATATGTTGTTCTAGAACTTGGATATACCTTTCAGCATTGATGGTGCCTTTCCAGATGTGTAAGCTGCCCATGCCACACGCACTCATGCAACCCCATACCATCAGAGATGCAGGCTTCTGAACTGAGCGCTGATAACAACTTGGGTTGTCCTTGTCCTCTTTAGTCCGGATGACATGGCGTCCCAGTTTTCCAAAAAGAACTTCAAATTTTGATTCGTCTGACCACAGAACAGTTTTCCACAGTCCATTTTAAATGAGCCTTGGCCCAGAGAAAACGCCTGCGCTTCTGGATCATGTTTAGATATGGCTTGTTTTTTGACCTATAGAGTTTTAGCTGGCAACGGCGAATGGCACGGTGGATTGGGTTCACCGACAATGTTTTCTGGAAGTATTCCTGAGCCCATGTTGTGATTTCCATTACAGTAGCATTCCTGTATGTGATGCAGTGCCGTCTAAGGGCCCGAAGATCACGGGCATCCAGTATGGTTTTCCGGCCTTGACCCTTACGCACAGAGATTGTTCCAGATTCTCTGAATCTTTGGATGATATTATGCACTGTAGATGATGATAATTTCAAACTCTTTGCAATTTTTCTCTGAGAAACTCCTTTCTGATATTGCTCCACTATTTTTTGCTGCAGCATTGGGGGAATTGGTGATCCTCTGCCCATCTTGACTTCTGAGAGACACTGCTACTCTGAGAGGCTCTTTTTATACCCAATCATGTTGTCAATTGACCTAATAAGTTGCAAATTGGTCTTCCAGCTGTTCCTTATATGTACATTTAACTTTTCCGGCCTCTTATTGCTACCTGTCCCACCTTTTTTGGAATGTGTAGCTCTCATGAAATCCAAAATGAGCCAATATTTGGCATGACATTTCAAAATGTCTCACTTTCAACATTTGATATGTTATCTATATTCTATTGTGAATAAAATATACGTTTATGAGATTTGTAAATTATTCCATTCCTTTTTTACTCACAATTTGTACAGTGTCCCAACTTTTTTGGAATTGGGTTTGTAAATAAAGGTGACTTGACTTATTTGTAAGATAAAAACTGCTAGCTTTCTTTGTAATGTGTGATGAATGTATCATACTGTTCTGAGATCTTCAATAACACATTTCTTGTACAACTGCTGGTACCGTATCATAGACTGTAAAAAAAGATGGACGACGCTTCTCCACCTCCTACCACTATAGAAAAGTAAAGACAAAGCATCTCAGTATAGCCGCTGCCATCTTGAGTAAATTACGTCATTTGGAGCCAGAGTCTGCACAGTAGAGATTTGTTTGGAGCCAGAGTCAGTAGTAACAGTAACAGTAGTGTCGTGAGGTGGAGCCGTGGTATCAAACTCCCGCCCAAACTCCCGCAGACTCAATCAACCATAATGACATGCCCCATTTTTATAGCATTAAATTACTAGCAAAAATCAACCTTATCACAAAAACTAACAATTGAACATATATCAGCGTGATAACAACTACCTTAAATGACCAAAACCATCTTTTGGAAAATTGTATTGGAAGTGTAATATACAAAATTAAATGCTCACATTGTTAAATGTGAGCCAAAATCATCACAATTAAAAGAACCAAAGACTTAAACTACTTCAGTCTGTGTGCATTGAATTGATTTAATACACGAGTTTCACAATTTGAGTTGAATTACTGAAATAAATGAACTTTTCCACGACATTCTAATTTATTAAGATTAGCTGTATTTATTTATTTTGACTCAAGTCCCATTCGTTTACATGGAAAGGTACTGCAGCCAGCCACCAGGGGGGCGATCAAAGAGCCCGCAGCTTCACTTTTCAGGACGTGCGAGGCACACCCGTACTGTATGTACAATATTTTTTTTTCAATTTTCAATTAATTCTTAATGAGTAAAGTTACTTTTTATATTGCTCTGGCTATACTGGGTCACTGGATATATGTTCCTCATCTTCCTTTGTTATGTTTTCTATAAACTTAGAGCTGTATGCAGTAAAACGACTACTGCATAATAAAGTATTTTATTACTTTACATAATACATAAATACTGCAATTGCTTAATTTATCTTTCATGTTGTAATTTTGTCTTTAAAGGTTTGATTTAAGACATAAAATTTAAAGTAACAGGAGAATATCAAGTAAACGTCATATAACATAAAAACGTTTATATACAGTTAATGTAGTTTGAGTGACGAATGGAGCTCAAGCGTAGTTCAGGCAGACTACAGCCAGCATCAGCTGACGTTCAGCCGATTGTAACTCTTCCCACTACAATTAAATATATATACCAGGGGTCTTCAACAAAAATAGCTTGAGGTCCAGTAATAAATCCTCCTCACCAGCCGAGGTCCGGACAATTATATAGGCCTACCTAAAAACATGAATTGATGGTTTTTGGCAGACCAGGGTATCTGCAGGAAGCTCATATGTAAGACTTCCCCCCCAGTTTCACAGACAAGGCTTAAGCCTAGTCCTAGACTAAAATGTAAATCTGAGCTGTTTCAACTGAAAGAAACTTGCACTGACTGATCTTAAAACATGTCAGTGCCTTTGTTTTGTCTTAAGAGGCACACCAGTAATGCTTTTTTCTAAGGCATGTTTATAAAAATTACTTAAATGTCCTAATTGAACCATTGCCTAATACTGGTTTAGGCCAAACCCTGTCTATGAAGGCATGTTTATAAAAATTACTTAAATGTCCTAATTGAACCATTGCCTAATACTGGTTTAGGCTAAACCCTGTCTATGAAGGCATGTTTATAAAAATTACTTAAATGTCCTAATTGAACTATTGCCTAATCCTGGTTTAGGCTAAGCCCTGTCTATAAAGGCATGTTTATAAAAATTACTTAAATGTCCTAATTAAACTATTGCCTAATCCTGGTTTAGGCTAAACCCTGTCTATGAAACCAGGCCTTTAAGACCTTTTTAAGACCTGCACAAATAAAATTAAAATAACTGTAAAAAGCATGATTTAGAGTTCAGATACAAGTTTTCACAAAAACAAAAAGGTTTTTAGAACGATTAACTTCACATTTCAGCCTTTAAACCACTTTTTTAAAAGAAAATGGAGGCAAAAGTATAAATTATTATATTCATTTAAATAATTATTATCAATCAATTATTATAGCCTAATAATTAAATAACATAGAAATATATTTTACTGTCTTAATTCTTTAAATTTGTATAATGCATTAGCTTCTTGCCCACCAGTTCACATTTACAACTGTGTGTTTGCTGCATAAAAACATGGGCTGATTTTGAACAAAAACAGAGTACGGGCTTAATAAAAATGCTAATTCATTCTTTGAAACGGGCAGAAATGTAGCAGTTTCCCCGGTAACCACAGTACACAAAGCAGCGCAGCAGCTGACATTGAAACATGCAGCACACATATTCAAAAATATCATAGCCTTTTGAAGTTTTAAGTTCATATTAAGCTGTATCACAATTCTCAACTTACCATTCCCAAATTTAAGACTTCCTAAAAGCCATTATTAAGACTTTCTTGTACCATTTAAGACTTTTAAGGACACTTTTGTGACGTAATGCCGCTTTGACTGTTGGGTAGAAGTTAGGGATGGGCGTATCGATCCTGAAGTATCGATATATTGATACTAATGCGAGTATCGAAAGTATCAATACTCAACTAAAAAATATCGATACTAAGGTGTGCTTTTTTTTTTACCAGTGATTTTATTTAACAAAAAAATGAATGTGTACAATATGTATTGAATTGGACGAATAACCTATGTTAGCGAATATTTGAGTAGGATAGAACTATTTTCCTGCTCATCTGAACCTATGATATGAACACCAAAAGTGCTGCAGGACAGAACTAATCAATCACAGATAGTGTTCACTCACTGCTGACAGTGCATTCAAACAGGGCTGTTTCCCAAACGTATCATAAGAAACCATTGATGTTTTTGGGAATGGCAGAACAATGCTTATCAGAGGACAGAAAAAAAACATTTATTTTTGAGTTATTTCACAATAAACAAATTGAAATTATAGCCTACATAGTTTGTGCAATTACATTTATTTAAATTGAACGTTAAAAGTTCATATTGATCATGTTCTATTCTGTAATGTTAATAGAAATCATAGCTGTCAGAATAAAAAGTTTGCATTTTATGCATGCAATAGCCCGTCACTGGCAGTCCCTTATGAAAATGAACCATGGTGGTTTTACTAAAGTGACCGTAGTTCAACTATAGTATTTGTAGATTTCCCACTACAGTAAACATATTTTAACCATGTGTAAACAAAAATATAACCTAGTAAGTTGCAATTAAGGCATATTCAATGTTGAAATGCATTTCAAATATAAAGTTAAGTGGACATCTTTACCCATTTTACTCTTAGTAATTTAATTACTCGCGAGCACCCTTCTGAAAGCTAAAATAACGAATGGGACACCCTACGGTCTCGTGGACTTAACGGATATGCGCAGACGGCCATTGTAGGTCCACAAGAAAGCAAGTGCACATGAAGTGTACCCATTTGGGACAGGGCCTAATTAAACCGTACTCACACTTGCTTTAGTCTGTCGCACAGACATGCGCTTGGTCGGCTTCAGTTCGGTCTCACAGAAACGCGCTAAACAGCTCAAATTCTGTCATGGATCAAATCAGCTTTCAGTTTCGTCAAACAGAAAATCCGCTAAATCAGTCTTCGGGTTCTGTCGCACAGAACACATCAGCTTTCATTCCATCACACAGAAACGCGCTAGTCTGTCACACAGACAAATGTTAAAAGTCAGCTTTCAGTTATGTTGCACAAACGCGTCAAGTCAGCTTGAGTTCTGTCCCAGATAGCACACGTACGTCTGCAAGATGTCTGCCAAAGATCACTTCATCTGGAAAGCATCTGCTGTGTACAAACATCTGATAGATAGATCTGATCTTTAAGATGTCAGTTTTACACCATCACTACTGAGATGTGCGAGCCGGCCTCTTCCGGCGGGCCGATATGGTCGGGTCTCCATGAACTTAAATTCTAGATAAGATAATAAGTGTCCACGTAAAGCAGGCTCTGCGCATTTCTCCAAATGCCACGTGAGTGGGGGATGTGCATTGTACACATGGGGTACTTTTTATCCCTGTGTGCACCAAACCCATCTTGAGTGTTTGTTGCTAAAAAGCTAATTTTTTAGTTACATGTGACCATAGAAGCCAGTCCCATTTGAAGATCCAGTCGTGTCTGACAACAGAATATGCTGGGGATTGTTTTTGGATGAGCTAGGAGAATTTTTCTTGAAACCCTCCCAAACAACATGTGGTGTAGGTGCTGTTTGATTTTTTTTATTTATTTATTTTTTTAAAGGTTTTCTGACCCTGAGACTCAACTATTTTCTGCAATTCTTCAGCTGTGGTCCTTGGAGAGTCTTTAGCCACTCAAACTCTCCTCCTCACTGTGCATTAGGACGATATAGACACACGTCCTCTTCCAGGCAGATTTGTAACATTTTCTGTTGATTGGAAATTCTTAATTATTGCCCTGATGGTGGAAATGGGAATTTTCACTGCTCTAGCTCTTTTCTTAAAGCCACTTTCATTTGTGAAGCTCAATTATCTTTTGCTGCACATCAGAAATATATTCTTTGGTTTTTCATTGTGATGGATGATTAAAGGAATTTGGGCTTTGTTTTCTCTCCTATTTATATTTCTGTAAAACAGGAAGCCATGGCTGGATAATTTCATGTTCATAATCACCCTGAAGTGCTCAAAATTGTGAATAGAAATGGGAATATACTTCAGAGATATTTTACTCATAAGAATTTCTAGGGGTGCCAATAATTGTGTCCAACTTGTATTTGAGAAACACATTTATTTCATAATGATATTTCCACCCATTTTAAATTCTTATTATCCAATGAAAGGTTAGATTTTTGAGAATTTTAAAAATAAAAGATCAAAAGATGCAGACGATGCAGATTAATTTTCACAGCCTTTTTTGATCATATTTACCAAGGGTGCCGATATTTTTGGCCATGACTGTACATTCTAAATCATACACATCTTAAAGACATCTTCTAAATGAATAGGCATGGCCCTAAATAAACACTTACTTCAATGATTGACTTTAATATAAACAGTTGTGTATATTTGACATCCTACAGCCTTCATAGATGGGCACTGCTTTGATTTATGTGATTTGCTGTGAGAAATACTGTAGAAGATTTTAATTAATCAAATTAATCAAGTATAATCAATGTGAATATAGCCATTTATGTATCAAGTTATTCTTCTATAATCATGTATTTGCCTGTGTCATGGAGGCCTGCAAGAGAATGGAATGTGCAGACATTACAGGAGTGCAGTGTTTGGTAAAGCTGCACGTACTATTTGGACATTAGACAAAATATATGATATACAGTTTGTAAATTAAAATAAATGATTATTTGACAATTATAGGCCTAATAATTGTTATATTCTTTTACAGAACTGTAGTGTAATTTACAAGTTACAATATATATTTATATCTTCATTTTTATAAGTTAAAACACACACACACACATATATATACAGTTGTGCTGTGGTAAATATGATCAAAGAAGGGTGTGATAATTAACCTATATCATCAATTCTTTAGATATTTTATTTTAAAAATTTACTCAAATCTAACCTTTCATTGGAGAATAAGAATTTAAAATGTGAGAGAAATCTCATTATGAAATAAATGTTTTTCTCTAATACGCATTGGTCACAATTAATCATACCCTTTTATCCAATACTTTTTGCAACCTCCTTTTGCCAAGAGAACAGCTCTTCACCTTTAATGCCTCAAGAGTTTAGAGAACATCTGACAGGAGATCAGAGACCATTCCTTCATCCAGAATCTCTCCAGACCCTTCAGATTTCCAGCTGCATGTTGATGCTTCTCCTCTTCAGTTCACTACACTCATTTTCTATAGGGTTCAGCTCAGGGAACTGGGTTGGCCAGGGCAGAAGCTTGGTTTTGTTCTCAGTGACCCACTTTTTATTTTTTTTTATTTTGATGTTTGTTTTGATCTTTCCTGTTGGAAGATCCAAGCATGGCCCATTATAAGATTTCTAGCATGGACAGTCAGTTTTAAATTCAGTTTTTTATCCATTGGTATTTTATAGAATCCATTATGCCATCTATCTGAACAAGATATCCAGGATCTCCGGCAGAAAAATAGGCCCACAACATTAAAGATCCAGCAGTATATTTCATTGTACACATGGGGTACTTTTTTTATCCCTGTGTGCACCAAACCCATCTTCAACTTCATTTATTTATATAGCACATTTAAGTGCAACTTTGTTGCCCAAAGTGCTTCACAAATCAAGCCACCTTGATTAACAGTAGCACATTATAATTTAAAGGGTCATGAAACCCCAGACTACTTTTTCTTAGATTTTAGCAGAGGTGTTTGTGTTGCACATCATAGAAGACAATGTTAGCATCCGATAATTTTTACTGTTGGAGAAAACAGGTTAATTTTAAGCTTTTTTGCACTATTTTCATCTTCCGGGTTTAAAATCTACATTGTGTTGACGTCACAATTTGTGACGTGGCAATGGACTAATGGTGCGTTCAAGTCATGTCGGATAGTTGAACGCACATGAACACCACCACAAAGTCGTTATTATGAGTAGGAAACTCGAAATTTTCTTTAAGCCCCGAGTTTCCGAGTTGGGGACGTGTCAGTAAGAAAACGTGTCGGATGCAATGGACGCATCCAAAGACTAGATATGCAGCATCTGTATCGATGGTAAATTTGTTGAAATTAATAAAATGATTAATTTTTTGTAATGTAAACTAAATCTATATGTTACACAAAATATTATATCATTGTATAATTACCAAAGAACATATAATGATTCCGCTTACATCACCTACATAAATTGAATAAAAACTGAAAAAAGCAAAAACACAATGATGCATGTTCTTTAGTCATCAGATAGTTGAACGCACATGAACACCACCACAAAGTCGTTATTATGAGTAGGAAACTCGAAATTTTCTTTAAGCCCCGAGTTTCCGAGTTGGGGATGTGTCAGTAAGAAAACGTGTCGGATGCAATGGACGCATCCAAAGACTAGATATGCAGCATCTGTATCGATGGTAAATTTGTTGAAATTAATAAAATGATTAATTTTTTGTAATGTAAACTAAATCTATATGTTACACAAAATATTATATCATTGTATAATTACCAAAGAACATATAATGATTCCGCTTACATCACCTACATAAATTGAATAAAAACTGAAAAAAGCAAAAACACAATGATGCAATGATTCTTTATTCATCATTTTGTAGATTAAAATTTTTTAAAAATCGTTGGATTTTATGGAAAAAAAGTTAAATCGCCATATTGTTCCGACCAAAGTGACTTGAACGCACCTGACGTCGTTATTACGACTTGTCAACTCGCAAGTACGAACGTCCCAGGAGGACTTGAACGCAGCATTTTAGTACATCGATGACACGTCGGTGTCTAATAAATTATTCATGAGTAAGCGTGTTCAGCAGCGTGTTCTTATCCTATGAGAAGACGCTTCGATTAATTATTCACAACAGCATGTGTTGATTTGCTATGACAGACGCGTCAGACTGTGTACATTAACTGAGAGAAACGTTCATGGATTAAAGAAGAGTGGTTGTTTTTGCTTTGTAATAAGAGTTCGGCACAAACTTGATCCATTCACTTGGTGAGTATAACCGTTTTTACTGTGACAACTCGTCAAAAGGCTTATATAAACGCCACAGAATAAGCCTTAAAAGTTCTCAGAGGTGCAACAGTGCGTTCATATATATGTTTTCGATGCAGAGTGCAAATGGCTGTGCATTTATTTGTGTTTTTAACTCGATGGGAGCGAAATTAAACTTTCTAAACGCGAAGCTGTGCATTTATTTGTGTTTTTAACTCGATGGGAGCGAAATTAAACTTTCTAAACGCGAAGCTGTGTGTGTTGTCGGTCTCCCCTCTACCCCCTCCTCCGCTCGGCACCACTCCCACTTTTTTAGCATTTTTTTAAAACTGTGGTGAGAACTAACCAGTGCTGGCTCAACCAGTAAAGATCAATCAAATAATGCAGTTTGATGTTTATTTCATTCAGATTGTCCCTTTTTTTTTTTTTTTTTTACAATCTTTCCGTGACACATTTCACAGCAAGACAGAAGTTTAATATTACTAATATTTTGATCCCAAGGTATCAATACATGAAATGGAACGACACCTCCATACAAGCGAAATTAGAGGGCATCTACGGCAACTGCTCAATATTACAAATTGAGATGATCATGTAGAGCTCAGAGGAGTTCATGTGTACATGACAAAAGAAAATAAAGTCTAAATAAAAAGTACAAAGAGGAAGAGAGTGGAAATGGTCATCAGATTTGGCCCACATTCAGCTGCGGTGTGAACGGAGCCTTAATTTCACGCAGGTCCGTATTTTCTGGTGCCATTTGAAACTGCTGAGCCATTTAAACCTCTTACCACACAAGGAACACAAATAGCGTCTCACATCTGTGTGACTTCTCAGGTGTATCTGTAAGCGTGATGGCAAAAGACATTCTTTATTACAATGATCACAATTAAATCGCCTTCCACCGAAGTGAATGCCCTGGTGATTTTTGAAATTGCTACTTTTCGTAAAACTTTTGTCACAATCTGAACACTGCGGTTTCTTTCCAGAATGCGCTCGCAAGTGACGTTTCAGGGCTCCTTGATATGCGAAACACTTTTTACATTGGAGGCATCTGTAAGGCTTCTCTCCAGTGTGAATTCTCATGTGAGTCTTAAGGCTTACTTTACGATTAAAACACCTTCCACAGTCCTGGCATTTAAAAGGCTTCTCTCCGGTGTGAATTATCATGTGAGTCTTCAGATTTCCTTTTTGTGAGAAGCTCTTTCCACACTGTTTGCATATATAAGGCCTTTCACCGGTGTGATCTCTCATGTGGTAATCAAGGGATGGTTTATAAGTGAAACGCTTTCCACACTGAGGGCACGTGTAAGGTTTCTCTCCAGTGTGAAGTCTCATGTGAGCCTTAAGGCTTATTTTATGACTGAAACTTTTCCCACACTGTTGGCATTTGAAAACATTCTCTGCAGAGTGACTTACTACATGCCTGTTTAGGCGTTTCATGCTTGTGTAACTTTTTCCACACTGATCGCATATAAAACAGTTCTCTCTTGAGTGAATCCTCATGTGCTGACTAAGAGTTACTTTACGTCTGAAACTCTTTCCACACTGCTCACATGTGAATGGCTTCTCTCCAGTGTGAATATTCATGTGATACTTGAGGTTTAGTTCTCGTGTGAAGCTCTTCCCACACAGTTTGCAGGTGTAAGGACTCTCTCCAGTGTGAGTAGTCCAGTGGGCATTAAGGGCAGCTTTATATCTGAACTTCATTCCGCACTGAACACACATGTAAGGCTTCTCTCCAGTGTGAAGTCTCATGTGATTCTTGAGGTTTGCTTTATGACTGAAACTCTTTCCACAGTCATGACATTTAAAACTGTCCTCGTTTGAGTGAATTCCCATATGGCAAGTAAGGGTTACTTTACGTTTGAATTTCTTTCCGCACTGATCACACGAGAATGGCTTCTCTCCAGTGTGTATGTTCATGTGATACCTAAGGTTTAGTTCAGTTGTGAAGCTCTTTCCACACTGTTGACAGGTGTAAGGCTTCTCTCCGGTGTGAACTCTCATGTGCCTTTTAAGGGCTCCGTTTTGAGTGAAACTTTTCCCACACTGTTGGCAGGTGAAAGAATTCTCTCCGGTGTGAATATTCATGTGGACTTTAAGGTTTCCTTTTTGAGTGAAACTTTTTCCACACTGCTGGCAGGTGAAAGGTTTCTCTCCAGTGTGAGTTCTCATGTGGATACTGAGGTTTGGTTTTTGAGTGAAAGTCTTTCCACACTGACGGCAGGTATAACATTTGTTAGATTCTGTATTCAGAGCTCTTTTTCGTGATGAAGTCTTCTCTGTCGGTGTAGATTTTTCTCCAATAATGAAATCATGTTTCATGTACAGATTTTTCTCTTCCATTTCATTCAGTTCTCGACTCTCCTCTTTCAGTGTCTTCCGCTCTAAAGGGAAAAAATACAAATACAAGTTAACCCTAGTGTAATGGCGATCTACATTCCTTTCCGTTCTCCACCATTTCCATAGGGAACCAGCACAAAGGTTTTGACGACTAAAACCATAAACTTTCAGTTTACAGTTTACTTTTCATTTGTCAGGATACAGCAAAAATCGAACTTAAGAACTATTTACACTTCTTCAAGCTTCAAATTACATATGGTTTCAAAGAACGGTCAAAAGACTAACACCAAGCCCCTTCCTTCTTCTTACGGTTCAAAATATCAACAGTCACATTCACATGCGTATTACTTATAAAATCGAAATTGACCTATGAAAAGTCATGTATGCAATATAAAGATCACAAAATATGCAAACTGTATATCAAATAACAATCACTCTTAATATAAAGAATATAATAATAATAGAAAAATATGACTAATTTCTTAATGTTCTTTATGGCTCTAACACCCAGTTTAATGGCACAAAGCAACAGACATTAAAACCAGCATGAAAGCATTAGAGCATCAAAGCCAACAACGTGAATGCTAGAATCCTATACACCAGTGTTTCTCAACAGTGTAGTCAAAGAAACTACATCAACAACAAAAAACATAATTCTAAATGTTTTTCTTGATGCAAGACTTATTTTGAAAGATGTGCGTGAAAGCTATTGACACTTTTTTTTTTGCAGTTTAAGTTAAGACTGCCTGAGAAAAACGTGCTGTCCCGATTCAGTATCTGCGGTCAGATGAGATCTTGTCAGGCTTAATGTCAATCTCATTCTACTGTTATTTTTGTAACTTGTTATTGTTATGAAATAAAAAGTCTCTCACCTCAGAAAAATGAACTATCCTGTCCTGTCCTGTCCTGTCAAGACGTTATACTGTGCTTGTAGCACACTCTTCAATTGCACGCGCAAATGCGGCGGCGCACACTGTATACCATTTCACTAAAGCGCAAAAGAAACCATGTGCTTTAGAAACTCATCCTGCTTGCTTCCAGTTGCGCTCTCTCTCTCTCTCTCTCTCTCACACACACCACTCGAACCATCCACACAATAACCTTTAATAAAGTTCAAAAAGGTTGAAGTGAATTACAAGGATATTCACGCGCTTCACTGAACAGGATGCGCTGTGAGAAACGCGTGCGTTGCTGTCGCTTGCAGTGTGTCGTCTCGCCCGCCGGTATTTTCCTTACAAATGCTCTACGAACACCGCCTCAGTTATGTCGTTATGTCCATTTCAAATGCTGACACGTGCTTTGTGAAGAGTGCTCGGTCATGTGGCTGTGTTTATATGTCCTAATTAAACTAAGGCCTAATCCTGGCTTAATCTAAGCCCTGTTTTATATTAGTTTATTTAAAATTATTAACATGCAATTGTTTTAATTACATTTTTTAGTGTGTAATTTATTTTTTAAAAAGTACTTCTAATTACATATGGAATTTAAAAAAAAAAACGTTTTATTAATAAGACTAATCAATAAGAAAAAAATATATAGTTTTGGAATCTGACTGCGACTCCCAGAATCGGAATCGAATCGTGAGGTGCCTAAAGATTCCCACCCCTACAATGATTTATTGCTTGTCTTTGTTGAATAATACAGAAGATAAAGAGCTTAAAAAATAAATCGCATATTAAATCGCAATATTGGTAAAAATAAATCGCAATTAGATTATTTTCCAAAATCGTTCAGCCCTAAAGGGATGATATATTTTTTAAACAAATTATATATCAAAGTGGGTCGCGGCTTGATCACCATGGGAAAATGTGGGTCCCATGGCCAAACAAGTTGAGAAGCACTGCTATTAGGGCTGTAGCTATCGATTATTTTAGTAATCGAGTATTCTACAGATTATTCCATCAATTAATCGAGTAATCGGATAAGAAGTCATTTTTCTTTATTAAAGAGCAATACTAAATATACATGAGATGAGATAGAGCTCTTAAAATAAACAACTAATTTGTTTTCTTTTTAGAAAAATGAACATTTTTATTGCTGAAATTGCATACATTAATAACCGTGAAAACTAAACCTATTTTCATGTATTTAATTGCCAAATTGCATTCAAAATGCAAATACAAATATATCAAATTTCACATTACTTTAAAAACGGTAAACAGTACAAACTAAAACTAAGGCATAAATCAAAATAATAGTAATAAAAAAAATTATAATAATAATACCTAAACATTGCATTTATGTCGTGCAACTTAACTTTCAAGTTTCAGACTAACTAAAGCTCAAGCATAACATAAGCCTTTACTGTCTTCTTGGAAGGCTTTGTGGCTTTTGTGAGAGGCAAAAATCAGTGGACAGGAAGGTAACTTGGAACAAGAACAAGAGACCATACACAATTTTTAAACACATTTTTCTGCAACATGAAATTAGAGTTATTTGGAGAATAAACCCTCTTAAATGTCCCTATACGTACTGGTGTGTGTGTGTAAAACTTGTTTTTGATAACCTTCATATTCTGTGTGCGGGTCAGTTCACAGCAGTGATAGAAATGAATCTGTTCCAATAAGTTTAAATAGATTTTTACATTTTATGGGCATTTTTACCTTTATAAAGCCTTTTTTTCTAAAAGTGTGCATCATCTTTTGAGTCAAATTCTTACATTTATTCAGTCAATTAGAATAAAAGACATTTGGGCTGTTACCAAACATATGATATCAGTATCAAAATTCATCTTTGCAATGCAGAGGAAACACAGAAGCTGCATGGGATGAATTTCCCACACAGAGGGACATGAATGCATTTAACCTGCAGTTACAAATGCATAAATAATATTTTGTTATGTTAAATATAAAACATTGAATACTGATATTTAAAAAAAAATTTTTTAATGAAAATCCACCAGCAGGTGGCAGCAAGTCACTGTTAAGAAGCGAGTCATTGCGATTGAACCGAATCATTTAAATGGTTGATTCATTCAGGAATGAAACGCCGTCATGTTGCACAGAGACGCAAAAGAGCGCTGTGGCTGTGTTTGGAAATTTTTTGTTGGCAAAATAAAGCAACAACAGGCAATATAGTGTCTAAAACGTAAGTCTCATAATATTACCTTCTTGTTTATTGAACTGTTGAATAAAATCACATTTGTAATCATGCTGATTTTAGAGGTGAAAACTGGCACTCTTCGTGTTATATTGACTAACTTTCTTTCTGTGGTATTTTTATGCACAATGGCATTTAGTCTTTCACAAAACATAGCTAACGTAGGGTAGGGATGCAGCGATTAACCGCGCTTTAAAACGTCATGGTTAATTAACCGTGTACACTAGCGGTGCACCAGCTTAAATTAAATTAAAGCTTAAACGTGCTTATCAGAGGCACGGAGGCTACTACATGCATTAGACAGAGGAACCAAACAGCGAAGCTTTATTTCCACCAGAGAAATGCTTGTCGATAGTGTGGGACCATTTTGGGTACACCAAGAATGACCAGGGTGTCATTTAAATATTAAAAAACTGTAAAAAACTGCACGACGTGAAGATAAGAACCACCTGACGCGAAGCATTTGCGACTGAAAACTACTGCGTGCGACTGAAAATGTTTTAGGAGCACCAGTGCGACTGACCCGATCATCATCATATTTGTGATCGCTGAGGGGAGCTTCAAAGCTTTCTATGTGTTTTTGCAGCGTTGAGTAATGTATCACAGACATATCTCACGAATCCTTTCATAAGCAAAGTGTAGACAGGGTGTAAATAAGAGATTCATTGTGCAGCGTAGAGAGCTTCGTTGATTATAAATGTGAGATCAAGATGAACTAAGATGAGTGACAGCTTTTAATGATTTTTAAGGGAGTTTGTAAATGTGATACTGATTTAATACAATACAATTCAATAGACAAGAAGTTAATATTAAGTGACTTACATTGTCTGACTATAACACTATTGTCTGATTTTGCTCTATTTCGTCATCGAAATAGTTTAAAACAAAGACACAGCTCAGCTGCTGCGCATCTCCATTCAAACACAGCGGTGTCTCGTTTATGAATGAACTGGTTTTTTAAACGAATCTAGTGAGTCAGTGATTCATGATTACCCATTCATAAATACTGTCACTTGCTTCATTCCTGAATGATTCAGCCGTTCGAATGAATCAATTGAATGAATGATTCAGTAATAAAAATCAGCGAGCGTTTGTTTAATTTTTAAAGTATCTTTTCAGTTATTTAAATCATTTAATATTTCTATATTCAAAATTGTATATTTAAAACATTAATATCATCATGAATTTATGGATTTAATTGCACTCATTCCACTTCTGAGCCTCATTAAATGTCTGAAAGTACACCAGGCCACTTTTGTGTTCTTCTGTGCCACCTTTACAAATTCATTTTGTTAATACTGATTTCATTTGATTGGTAACTTATATTTCTTATTCTACTTGTTCTTATTCTGTCGTTTTAATAACAATTTTTAAAAAGCTTATAAAATATATATTTTTTAAGAATTTGACAAAAGATGACAAGATGATACTGATTTCATTTGATTGGTAACTTATATTTCTTATTCTACTTGTTTTTATTCTGTCGTTTTAATTAACATTTTTAAAAAGTTCATCAAATATAATTTTTTAAAGAACTTGACAAAAGATTACATGCTTTTAATAAAGTTAGAGGAGTCAAATATCACCTCGTAATGGAAAGGCTACTTTTTGATAAAATTTTGGATAATTGTTTAGAAGGTGCTCCTAAAATTTTGAACGTGCTCCTAAATTTTTTAAGTTAGGAGCACAAGCACTCCTAAAAAGAAAAGTAAGCATAGAGCCCTGCTACCTGCGTCTGTGCGTCTCTCCAGTAGGCTATTTAAACTATTTTATTAATAAAAGTCACGGGGCAGCATTCTCAAGAAGTTTGTGTCCTCCTGAATGTTTGTACACGTGTGCAGCGCGATCTCCGATCTCACAAACCAAAATAATAGACATGATTTTCTCAGGCCACATGTAAAATCATATGAATTATTATAATGATTATTAAAATTAATAGACTACGTATGGATGACACTTGATTACAATATTTCAGTTTATTTCCATCATTAGTAACAGTTTCCCCTGTGGGACAAATACAGTTAATATTAGTCGTATATTAATAATAGGCTACTTCATTAACTTTGTTATTTACTATTCCTGTTGTAGTATTATTCATAAGTAAAAACCAACAATATTTTTTTTCCACCATGTTTCCAAAGTCTCTACCCCAGGTCCAAAAGAAATGTAAAGAATGTACAAACTGAAAATATTAAATACTTTTGCAATCTATTTCCATTTGTTATTTTCAAAAGAGGAATACTGTCATGGATGTTTACAGAGCAGAGGTCACCTTTTTTTAATTCCAATGGGAGAGATGGACTTTTGTTTGTCTTTTCTATTATAATTTTTTACTGTATTGTTGGTTACTGTGTTATTTCTGTTTCAAAAGCCAGAAATAAATAACACTTTAATATCTAAAGAGTGTTCATGTGATTTTATACATTGGTAATGTTGGGAAATGAATAAATGCATAATAATCATCATAATCGTAAAACCGTGAACCGCAAATAAATTGCCTCGATGATTTTTTGTATTCGAGTTACTTGAGGATTCGTTTCAGCCCTAACAGCTATACACAATCTCTTGTAATACCATTTATCAAACACAGCTTAACCCAGGAGAACTGGGACTTATAGCATGAAGCTGGTTTAACTGGCTAGCCAGGTAAGTTTCAGTTTAGTTTGTGACAACTTTTAGGCACCATGAAAGTGGTTTGGCTTTTAGCGGTGTTCATCGTAACTTACGCTCCATGGTTAACCTGCACTGGGGCAGGTTATGTTCTGGTTTAGAGAGCTTTTTCGAGCAAAGTGTGTTAATGACTTTGTGTCAGACATGTCAAAGTTGTGCTGAACATGAACAGCTTTTTTCATCTTGCTCTGTAAATGTGTTTACATTTTTCTATCTTTTAATTTTTGGTAGTGAATCACAGTTTCAAGGCATGTGATTGGTTGTTTATTACTGATGTCACACTTTCATGTGTCATGCTGATAATCAGCGTCATGGTACCAACAAAGCCGGATTGGTTTGGTTTTGACAATTCCAAGAATACTACTGCAACCCTGAGTTTGTTCAGCTACCATCATGGTACAAGCCACTGGTTGATTATTAGCTAAATCCCAAATATGCAAAAAATAAATAAATAAAAAATTTTCCTCTAAATGAAGTTTTGCATAGAAGCAGTTTTTCATACCACAGAAATTAGGGATGCTCCGATCCACCTTTTTCGCTTCCGATACCAATGACAATACCTGCGGTTCAGTATTGGCCGACACTAGGGCTGGACAATAATTCAATATCAATATGTATCGCAATATAATTTTTTTCAATAACGGTGATATGATTTCTAAACACATTTCCGATATTTCGATATACATTACCAGTGTTTTGCATACATTAGGGATGTAACGATTCACAACTTACGATTCGATTCACGATTTTTTTTAACAACATGAGATTTAAGACAAATTATAAATTAAATGTGTCCTTTTATTATTGCTTGATCAAAATACTGTACGTTTCTTTGTGAAATTGAAATATAGCACTATAATAATATACTAATATAGAACTTGTAACTTTTGTTGGTTTTGATTGCTTCTATTGTCCTCATGTCGCTTTGGATAAAAGCATTTGCTAAATAACGATCCACCTTTTTCGCTTCCGATACCAATGACAATACCTGCGGTTCAGTATTGGCCGACACTAGGGCTGGACAATAATTCAATATCAATATGTATCGCAATATAATTTTTTTCAATAACGGTGATATGATTTCTAAACACATTTCCGATATTTCGATATACATTACCAGTGTTTTGCATACATTAGGGATGTAATTTTAATAAATTTTTATAAATTAAATGTGTCCTTTTATTATTGCTTGATCAAAATACTGTACGTTTCTTTGTGAAATTGAAATATAGCACTATAATAATATACTAATATAGAACTTGTAACTTTTGTTGGTTTTGATTGCTTCTATTGTCCTCATGTCGCTTTGGATAAAAGCATTTGCTAAATAACAATTTAAATATAATGTAAACAAAACTAAATTGAAATTTTAAAGGGGTCATATGACGTTGGTAAAAAGAACATTATTTTGTGTATTTGGTGTAATGCAATGTGTTTATGCGGTTTAAGGTTAAAAAAACACATTATTTTCCATATAATGTACATTATCTGAAACGTGTCGATAATTAGCTCCTCGTTCTAAAAAAAAGTGAGGTGTAAAACTACTCCTTTTAGTCCTAAAGATAATCGGAATTGTAAAAGGTTTGCCTTTATTTGTGTACATTCACAATAAAAACAAATCTTTGTGCTTTTGTAAAATACGCCTAAACAAAAAGAGGATGCTGCTTTCTAGGGCTGTGCGATACCTTGTTAAAAAATGCGATATTCGATATGCGATACGATATTGCTTAAAGTGTGTAAAATCAATTAAAATTATATTTTAAAATATTTAAAAATGAATATTATATAACCAATTTGTTTCACATTCTTTCTTGGAAAATAAAGAATCACTATAACTTCTGAAAGTGACCAGCACTGTTTTAGCATTACTAAAAAAGTAGTGAAATAAAAAGTGATGAAAATGTAATTTAACATCAATGTGAACATACAAACAAAAAAATTAATGACACTACTTTAATATCATTGTAACTTTGCTTTCCACACACTAAGTACTTCTTCATATACCACAGCAAAAAATATAGTCTGAGAAAGTTCAAACATGATTAAAAGGCAAGTGAACAGTCAGTAAAAAAAAAAGAAAGAAAAAGAAATACACAATTTACAAGCATAGATCAAATAGATTTGAGAATGATTTCTGAAGGATCATCAAGAAATCACAGGAATAAATTACATTCCAATATTTCCAAATAGAAAACGGTTATTTTCAATAGTAAAAATATTTCAAAATGTTACTGTTTGTGCTGTATTTTGGATCAAATAAATGCAGGCTTGGTGAGCAGAAGAGAATTCTTTAAAAACATTAAAAATCTTATGGTTCAAACTTTTGACTGGTATGTTAGCCTATAGTTTGAAGTTAAAGATATTAATAAGGTGAGTCTGACATGTTTATTTGACAGTGATTTCACATTTCTTGTTTGTATGAAGGATAAATACAAATAAAAGGTGAATATTAATTTATTTGTGCTGTTTTTTTCTAAAAAATTAAATAGTTTTATAGGAAGAGGTTTCATAGACTTGGCAAATAAATTTTTCATAAGTTTGTAGGTACACACATCTGTTGTGGGCGTTCTTGGCAGTTTTTATGAGGCTTTTTTTTAATAGTGTTCATATCGATATCGGAATTATATCGTATCGTCTGAAATTAAGAGATATATCGTGATATAAATTTTGGCCATATCGTCCAGCCCTAGCCGACACTGATATGATACCAATGCAGTTTTTTTCTTTTAAATCAATGTAGAATTTCTACATCTGTGTGTGGAACTGATAATCACACTTTCACAATCTACTAAATACAGACTACTTCATTATAAAGAAAAATATTATAAAAATACAAATAAATATGAAAAAATATATTTATATTCATAATCTATGACAATAAATATATTATAAACTAGGTTAGAGGATAATTCAGCAGCAAAAGTTATTCTAGAAAAATCAGTGCACTATAATGACAAAAATCCAAACATTTACTGAAAAAACATTATTTAGTGGGGAACAAATAAATGTGTAGCACTAAATCTAGTAAAATGTTACACATTGCTACTTGTATTGCTAGAAAATTCACTCACGAAAAACAATATTTATATATAAATATATACTATAAAATTAAAAGACATTTTTAAAAATGATGCGCTCGAAGCAACATGGAATCACAGCATGTTTCGCATTAAAAATGTCAAAGCACAAAGGGAAGAGATACTGATGCGTATTATATCTGTTCAATCTGTTCTTTTAACATTTATAAATTTCAGTTACTGTGCACGTTAAAAACAATAGTCTTTTCTACTCCCGTTTTGACAGACACCCGGTAGCAAGTAACAAGATTTAGAAACAACAATAAACAAGCAAGATAAAGTCCTTTTATGCAAAATCATAGACATTTATCTACAAGCACTGAATGATCGTGGAGAGAGATTTACCGAGCTGACAGTGTTTATATGTAAACCTAAGAGCTAACCAACTGTGTTTGCATGCTTTACATGCAAATAACGTACTTTTGTGATTGTGAATAAGTGCAGTGTCCTACCGCTGTTTTAACATATGATGTGAATGTATGTCACGTTGTACAGTATATTGAGACTGAGGCGCCAGAACTGCAACTGATAGAATGTGCGCTAGGGCTGTGCGATTAATCAAAATTGAATCGCAATCGCAATTTGAGAGTTTGCGGTTTGCTAATCGCAAAGCCTGCGATGTGGACACGATATTACTCTGTTCCAGAGCATAATCATTAGGGTTGGGTATCGTTTGAATTTTATCGATTCCGATTCTGCTTATCGTTTCCGATTCTTATCGATTCCTAATTCCGATTCCAATAAGATAAAAAAAATCCATTAAACAATGGATTTTATGGATTTAAAATCCATTGTTTAATGGATTTTAAAGAGACAGCCGTCTAATAAACAGCACGTTTATTAGACGGCTGTCTCTTTAACACTGAACACACACAGATCTAAAAATACTGTTACACATGCGTTTTCTTTCTCATCTGTTTACATTCACTTAAGACAAAAAAACGGCTGTGTTTATGATGTTATACTGCCGTATTTCGTGCATACTGGTCGATAAATGTAAAAGAGAAGTCAGTTCTGGCCCGGAACAACCTTTGTGGAAATGCACGGAACAGTTCGAGAACTGACACAGGTCGGGTACCTGCATCGGGACCACTGTTCTCTGTGCTAGCGCTTCAGATGTGTGCGCTGCACACAAACAGTGTGCAAGTTCTTTCCCTTCCTACACTTAAATAGTTTAAAATCACATTAAAATGCGAACGCGGGAATCGTTAAGCGGAATCGAAATGCACGTCTTATCGAATACCCGATTATTGGAAATTTGGAACCGGTTCTTTGTGCTGTTTTTTTCTAAAAAATTAAATAGTTTTATAGGAAGAGGTTTCATAGACTTGGCAAATAAATTTTTCATAAGTTTGTAGGTCCACACATCTGTTGTGGGCGTTCTTGGCAGTTTTTATGAGGCTTTTTTTTAATAGTGTTCATATCGATATCGGAATTATATCGTATCGTCTGAAATTAAGAGATATATCGTGATATAAATTTTGGCCATATCGTCCAGCCCTAGCCGACACTGATATGATACCAATGCAGTTTTTTTCTTTTAAATCAATGTAGAATTTCTACATCTGTGTGTGGAACTGATAATCACACTTTCACAATCTACTAAATACAGACTACTTCATTATAAAGAAAAATATTATAAAAATACAAATAAATATGAAAAAATATATTTATATTCATAATCTATGACAATAAATATATTATAAACTAGGTTAGAGGATAATTCAGCAGCAAAAGTTATTCTAGAAAAATCAGTGCACTATAATGACAAAAATCCAAACATTTACTGAAAAAACATTATTTAGTGGGGAACAAATAAATGTGTAGCACTAAATCTAGTAAAATGTTACACATTGCTACTTGTATTGCTAGAAAATTCACTCACGAAAAACAATATTTATATATAAATATATACTATAAAATTAAAAGACATTTTTAAAAATGATGCGCTCGAAGCAACATGGAATCACAGCATGTTTCGCATTAAAAATGTCAAAGCACAAAGGGAAGAGATACTGATGCGTATTATATCTGTTCAATCTGTTCTTTTAACATTTATAAATTTCAGTTACTGTGCACGTTAAAAACAATAGTCTTTTCTACTCCCGTTTTGACAGACACCCGGTAGCAAGTAACAAGATTTAGAAACAACAATAAACAAGCAAGATAAAGTCCTTTTATGCAAAATCATAGACATTTATCTACAAGCACTGAATGATCGTGGAGAGAGATTTACCGAGCTGACAGTGTTTATATGTAAACCTAAGAGCTAACCAACTGTGTTTGCATGCTTTACATGCAAATAACGTACTTTTGTGATTGTGAATAAGTGCAGTGTCCTACCGCTGTTTTAACATATGATGTGAATGTATGTCACGTTGTACAGTATATTGAGACTGAGGCGCCAGAACTGCAACTGATAGAATGTGCGCTAGGGCTGTGCGATTAATCAAAATTGAATCGCAATCGCAATTTGAGAGTTTGCGGTTTGCTAATCGCAAAGCCTGCGATGTGGACACGATATTACTCTGTTCCAGAGCATAATCATTAGGGTTGGGTATCGTTTGAATTTTATCGATTCCGATTCTGCTTATCGTTTCCGATTCTTATCGATTCCTAATTCCGATTCCAATAAGATAAAAAAATCCATTAAACAATGGATTTTAAATCCATAAAATCCATTGTTTAATGGATTTTAAAGAGACAGCCGTCTAATAAACAGCACGTTTATTAGACGGCTGTCTCTTTAACACTGAACACACACAGATCTAAAAATACTGTTACACATGCGTTTTCTTTCTCATCTGTTTACATTCACTTAAGACAAAAAAACGGCTGTGTTTATGATGTTATACTGCCGTATTTCGTGCATACTGGTCGATAAATGTAAAAGAGAAGTCAGTTCTGGCCCGGAACAACCTTTGTGGAAATGCACGGAACAGTTCGAGAACTGACACAGGTCGGGTACCTGCATCGGGACCACTGTTCTCTGTGCTAGCGCTTCAGATGTGTGCGCTGCACACAAACAGTGTGCAAGTTCTTTCCCTTCCTACACTTAAATAGTTTAAAATCACATTAAAATGCGAACGCGGGAATCGTTAAGCGGAATCGAAATGCACGTCTTATCGAATACCCGATTATTGGAAATTTGGAACCGGTTCTCGATACCCAACCCTAATAAGCATGACTGCCAGGCTTGAGTGGCAGCCTTTTCTAACCAATAGAGTGAGCGCACCTACGTTCTCCCCAATGAGCACTGCTCTAGCCAACTGCGTAAACGCCCACCATAAAAATAAAAAAAAAGCGGGAGAGAGAGAGTGTGTGATTATGGCGTCTACAGGGTCAGATCGATAGTTAGGCAAATTAATACTAAAGAAAAACTTATGTAATATGAGATTACTTCGGCTTCTAAATGACACCAAACAAAAAAGGTAACATTAATTTGCAAGAGCTGTGTCACAACACATATCAAGAGCTCCCTTATCGGTTCTGCTTTCAGGACTGGAGAATAAAAGATGTATTCTTAGATGTTTTTATTAGTACATGAACGTTTAAATTTTTTTCCAAAATGCTTTTTCTTGTGCGTTTTGGTCAAGGTGAACTACCGTACACAATCTCTAGCTAGCATGCCGGTATTCAAGTTTCTGCTTTCTGTGCACCAATAATGGATGTAGTTGTGTTTGGTATTACACTGCGAAGAAATAAAAAGTGAAATCAACAAGAAGAGCCAAATCACGTAAACTGTTGAGACTGGCTACTGTAATATCAGTTTCAGGTAAGATTACTTTCATTTCGGCACTCAATTACATAACGTGTAAATTATATGAGTTAAAACTTTTCATTCCAGTGGGTTTATTATAAGAACCCAGTTCTATAAAATCATCATGTTAAATTTGTTTATTTTTTTTATTACAATTTTACAAATGTTTACTTGCCATTGATCGGTCATGAGACCATACGCAATACACGCATCCTGAACACGTGATCTTCTGCAACACCCACAAGTAAAACACAGACACTCCTACCTCGGTAATAAACATGGAGATGTTAGTCCCGTCCGAATCAGTACATGAAATCACAGACGTCGGCTGATAAGAATTGTAACTCAAACGTCGTTTGGAAAACTAGTCCCGTCCGAATCAGTACATGAAATCACAGACGTCGGCTGATAAGAATTGTAACTCAAACGTCGTTTGGAAAACTAGTCCCGTCCGAATAGGGCTAAAGATAACATACGCTGTTTGTGTTTTCTGAATATCATATAATCGCAAATGTTGGTACAATATAATTTAGATTGTTTAAAGCAGTGGTTCTCAAATGGCGCTTTTCCACGGCATGGTACGGTTCACTTTTTGGGGGTTTGCCACTGGGTACAGTACCTGGTACTTTTTTTAGTACCACCTCGGTTGGGGTTCCAAGTGAACTGTACCGTTACCAAAACGTGACGTGTAAACTCTGCTGATCACGGATTGGCCGGAGAGAATCGTCACTACCTGCGTCACTGAACTTGCGACACAAACACAAAAGAACCGCTAGATTTAAATCAGCACAGCCAGCGAAGGATCCAACGCAACTGTTTTGAACGAGCGCACCTTTTTTTAACAACCAAAAAGTTTTGTTGTCTGTTGAGGAAGTACAGACGCTCCTCTCATTGATAGCAGAGGAGCGGATCCAGCGAGAGCTTGATGGGGCGACGCGGAATGAAAAAGTTGTTTTTAGGAGTCGTGGTAGTAGAAGCGGCGCAACTATAACGACATGTGAATAATCCCGCCCACTCTAAAGCGGTACTGAACTGCAGTGGAAACACAAGTCGTGCGGAGCCGAACCGTGCCGTACTGAGCCGTGCCGAGCCGAGTCGTACCACGCAGTGGAAAAGCGCCAAAAGTGTGGTACAAGTAGCACTAGTGGTACTCAGGCTCTCTCTAGTGGTATGCAGAGGAATCACTAAATTAAATATAAATTAATGTTAATACATTTTAATTTAATCTTTGGTAAAGTTTTTTTTTACATTTAAGTACAGTATTTATTTACATTTTGGTACAACACATTTTAATTTAATCATTAAGTTTTTTTATTTACCTGTATGTAAGCACAGTGCAGTGTTAATGTTCAAACTGTGCATTTACAATGTTAAAGTGGCTGACAACAATAAATATTCTTAATAGGATTAAAACAGCCTCGTTTTTGAACTGTGCAGCGCTGCAGCTGAATAGTTAGGCCTACTATGCTGCTGAAATTCAATGTTGGTCATTATGGTGGTACTTGGGAGTGCCAAATATTTTCTGAAGTGGTACTTGGTATAAAAAGTTTGAGAACCATTGGTTTAAAGAAATGGTATTAAATGAAATCCTGCTTTAAGAACTTTTCAGTAAACCATTTCTTCATTCCCCTTGTAGTCATCAAGGATCCAGCTGTTTATTGGCAATTTGGTAAGGAATTGTTCATCTGCTACATTGCACTGTACAATGTTAAAGTGGCTGACAACAATAAATATTCTTAATAGGATTAAAACAGCCTCGTTTTTGAACTGTGCAGCGCTGCAGCTGAATAGTTAGGCCTACTATGCTGCTGAAATTCAATGTTGGTCATTATGGTGGTACTTGGGAGTGCCAAATATTTTCTGAAGTGGTACTTGGTATAAAAAGTTTGAGAACCATTGGTTTAAAGAAATGGTATTAAATGAAATCCTGCTTTAAGAACTTTTCAGTAAACCATTTCTTCATTCCCCTTGTAGTCATCAAGGATCCAGCTGTTTATTGGCAATTTGGTAAGGAATTGTTCATCTGCTACATTGCACTGTCACTTCTGGTAGAGATTCATTGACCTTTTGTGATAGGTTTTGATGTTACTTAGTTTAATAAAAATGTACTTAATTTGATTTTACTTGTTTTATTAAATACACTGTATAGTTAGGATTCTGATTAAAACAGTGTAACTGGGGGCTCAAAAAACGGCTTGTGAATAATTAGTTAACATTGTAATAAACTTTCATCTGAATACATTAAATAAGTGTTTAATGAATAGTGTTGTGCACTTTGTTTCCAACCCGACTGTTACTGAACTGTAAAGTGAAAATATTGTATGTGATTTGTTTTGCATTCAGTTTTCAGTTAACGATACACAATTCACAGATTCACAATATCAAAGTTGATATTTTATGAGTATTTATTTTTGGTGTGTTTGTTTTTATTTATAAAGGACAGTACAAAAAGCGCAAAAGTCGGAGAGAGGGGAGGGGATGGTGTCAGAAAGAACCTAGAGCTGGGACTCTTTCAAGGATCACCTGAAGCACAGCCACGCTATATGCACAAGGCTGTTGGTTCTAACATTTTATCAGAATTTGAAGAAACATTTCTACTTAAAATATTAAATGCATTTCATTCAAGGCAGGGTTTTTCCTGCGTAAAGAATTTCAAGGCGACTGTCTGTCAAATTTAGTGCCACATCGACTGTCGACAAAACTCAGACAGGTGGTCACATGCTCCTGTACCCCTTTACCACAGTCACGGTTTCTGTTGCAGGTTCCATTCTCGAACTGTTCAACACATTTTCACTGCACAAATGTACAAATCTCTTGTAATGAGACACATTAGTAAAACATGTTTTCACAGAAACTATAGTTTTCCACCAAAATAAGGTGCAGCGCAAAATATGCATGCTATTTTACAAAACCTTTTTAGAGTCACTAAATATATTGTATTTGGATTGTTCTTCTACAGGTTTTTAACGATACAACCAAGCACAAACACGGCAAGCTAAAGTTTGGGATTATTTTCATCTGTTTTATACAGTATGTTTCCAAAATAAAACTGCTGTTTTACAATTTTGAGCATGTGGTAGTTTATTGAAGTTGATTGCAAAGCCATTTCTGCCAGTTCTACAGGTTTTTAACAATACATCCATGCACAAACACTGCAAACTAAAGTTTAAGATTATTTTCATGCGTTTTATACAGTACGTTTCCAAAATAAAACTGTTGTTTTACAAAACTGAGCATGTGGTAGTTTATTGAAGTTGATTGTAAAGCCATTGCTGCCAGTCATTTGATTTTTAACCTTTATAATGTACAGTGTTGATCTAAATGCAAACTAGGTTCTAATTGAACGTACAGTTGTGTATTCACCCGTGTTGAAAGGTACGATGGTGAAACAACATCGCAACGCCGATTAAATGTGCAAAATCAACACCTTATTCAACTTTAATCTAATGTCTTCAGAACGACCTTAATTCACCCATGACGAAGGTAAGATGGTGAAACAGCATCACGATATCAACATTGATCCAATTTGCAAAATCAAAACATAATCCAATGTTGATTCAACCATGCACCCGACATTGATTCACTGGTGAATCAACGTTGAAATGTTGGCTGGCATGTAATACTTTAATAATTGACTAAAGTAATACAGTTCTTTATTTACACAAAATAAACTAAACTTTCCTGCGAAATTCAGTAATTAAGTAAATTCTGAAGTAGTAGTAATACCATTATAATATTCCCTGCTGAAAAAAAAAAAACACAACAACAGAACCCCTCCCAAAACACAATAGGAAATTTAATGGATTTAAGGGTTATAATCAGGGTTTGAATCAACGTTGAAATGTTGGCTGGCATGTAATACTTTAATAATTGACTAAAGTAATACAGTTCTTTATTTACACAAAATAAACTAAACTTTCCTGCGAAATTCAGTAATTAAGTAAATTCTGAAGTAGTAGTAATACCATTATAA
The DNA here is from genome assembly GCF_001515645.1 of Sinocyclocheilus grahami. Lineage (NCBI taxonomy): Eukaryota > Metazoa > Chordata > Actinopteri > Cypriniformes > Cyprinidae > Sinocyclocheilus > Sinocyclocheilus grahami. The sequence continues at coordinate 249,395 of NW_015506512.1, read as the reverse complement.
TATTCCCTGCTGAAAAAAAAAAACACACCAACAGAACCCCTCCCAAAACACAATAGAAAATTTAATGGATTTAAGGGTTATAATCAGGGTTTGAAATGAACACCCGCCAACCGCAGGTAAAAATCAGCAGTGGCGGGTAACGCTGTCAAATCACTAGCCAATTTGGCGGGTTACTTTTTGTAAATTATGTTCACTCATTAATTTCTTGGGGAAGTTCATGCAAGTCAAATCTGCGCAGGTTTAGCGCAAATACCGAACTCATTACATTATCGAGAATATTGCAAACACCAAACAAAACACACCTACAGAGTGCACGCATCCTTCATTTGTTCCTGAATGAGTCAACCGTTTAAATGATTCGGTTCAGCTGCAATGACTCACTTATTAACAGTGACTTGCTGCCGCCTACTGGCGGTTTTAATTGTTTTAATTTTACATCTAATGTATCTTTTCATTTTTTTAATTATTTCAAATATCAGTATTCAAAATTTCATGTTTAAAATATCAAAACATTATTTATGCATTTGTAACTAATTTGTAACAAATACATGAGTTGTTTAATGATTTCAATGTGCTTGTATCGGTACATATTTACATCTTACAGTTATATCCTTATCTGTAAACGTTAGAAAGTCACAATTAGGCCTATTTCTTACCAATCCTTACACACCATTTGCATTCTTTTCATCGAATATATATTTGTCATTATGACAATGGTATTACTTCACTATAAAAACTAAGAAACAGCACTCACTCACAGCATTATATACGAGTTGATCACTCACATTTCGCCTTATGTAAAATGAATATTTTATTTTATTAATATAATATATTACAATATTTTTTTTTCTATACGGTTGCATAATTAGGCCTAAGTGATAGAAACGGATGGTTTTCATAATTTAATTTTAAAGGGGTCATATGATGCTGCTAAAAAGAACATTACTTTGTGTATTTGGTGTAATGAAATGTGTTTATGCGGTTTAAGGTTCAAAAACCATATTTTCCACATACTGTACATTATTGTTTCTCCTCTATGCCCCGCCTTTCTGAAACGCGTCGATTGTTACAAAGCTCATCGGCCTGAAAAGCGAGGTGTGCTGTGATTGGCCAGCTATCCAGTGCGTTGTGATTGGCCGAATACCTCAAGCGTGTGACGGAAATGTTACGCCCCTACCATATTGTGATGCCCTGTCCGGCCAGAGCGACGAGACAAAAACATTAAAACCCATTATAAACAAGGCATTTGTTGCATCCAGTGGGGACATAATTACGGATTATAATGACTTATACTGTCTTTGTATGCGTTGCATTGCGCCGCGTAAACATAAAACCATGTCTGCATTTCTGATCGGAGAAATGACAAACAACAAGTGCTACTCTACACTGCCCAAAACTCACGTTTGAATCATCATTGGCACATTCTTTAAATATAAAAAACGTACTTACAGACCGAGTCAGAACTGCCGGCATTGTAGTCTACTCTAGCAGGATCAGGAAACACATCTGGACACATCTGAATATTTGGGTTAAACTGTTCTGGAACAGTGTTGTAAATACAACTTAACCACAGACTTCTAGTCATGTCCTCTTTTGGAAGAGGGCTAGAGTGAGCAGAGGCCGGGGGCTAGAGTGAGGAACGGCCGGAGGGCTAGAGTGAGCAGAGGCGGCGGGCTTGAGAATGACGTGGCTGGCGGATTCGAGGAAGGAGCGTCCGGAGGGCTTGCGGCAACCACATGTGACGATCCCGGGCTGGACTCGCTTCATCCACGGTGAAAGCCGATCCGGCGATCCACAACACTAAATTGATGTATTCCCTCAGCGACCAGCACAGATCAGCTCTAGGCATGACGAAGCGGATATCGTCCTCTTTTGGAAGACCAAACAAAGTAGTTTCGCTTTCACAACGAATCACACAGCGCC
>NW_015506512.1:245774-246814 GCF_001515645.1 Sinocyclocheilus grahami | reverse complement strand
ACCTCAAGCGTGTGACGGAAATGTTACGCCCCTACCATATTGTGATGCCCTGTCCGGCCAGAGCGACGAGACAAAAACATTAAAACCCATTATAAACAAGGCATTTGTTGCATCCAGTGGGGACATAATTACGGATTATAATGACTTATACTGTCTTTGTATGCGTTGCATTGCGCCGCGTAAACATAAAACCATGTCTGCATTTCTGATCGGAGAAATGACAAACAACAAGTGCTACTCTACACTGCCCAAAACTCACGTTTGAATCATCATTGGCACATTCTTTAAATATAAAAAACGTACTTACAGACCGAGTCAGAACTGCCGGCATTGTAGTCTACTCTAGCAGGATCAGGAAACACATCTGGACACATCTGAATATTTGGGTTAAACTGTTCTGGAACAGTGTTGTAAATACAACTTAACCACAGACTTCTAGTCATGTCCTCTTTTGGAAGACCAAACAAAGTAGTTTCGCTTTCATAACGATAGAGCGTCACACACGGCGGGCTTGAGTGAGCGGAGGCCGGCTTGAGAACAGCACGGCTGGCGGATTCGAGGAAGGAGCGTCCGGAGGGCTTGCGGCAACCACATGTGACGATCCCGGGCTGGACTCGCTTCATCCACGGTGAAAGCCGATCCGGCGATCCACAACACTAAATTGATGTATTCCCTCAGCGACCAGCACAGATCAGCTCTAGGCATGACGAAGCGGATATCGTCCTCTTTTGGAAGACCAAACAAAGTAGTTTCGCTTTCACAACGAATCACACAGCGCCTTCACGACATGGCTGCGGCGGCAACAACAATACTACAGCGAGAATAAAAGTTACGCTTTATTTCTTTGCATGAACATTTGGGCGGCGTTATGCAAATCTTCCCACATAGTGATGTAGGTAGGCATGGCTGACTCCTAACTTTTATAAAGAATATCTCTTTGGATTTCAGACTTTAGTCTTTGCAACTTTACAGATCTTCTTTATGCACCGAGAGCTTGTAACACTTCAAAGAGAAAGGAAAAATTGAAATCGCATCATATG
>NW_015506512.1:233662-244716 GCF_001515645.1 Sinocyclocheilus grahami | reverse complement strand
GAGAAATGACAAACAACAAGCGCTACTCTACACTGCTCAAAACTCTCATTTGAATCATCAGCTTTAAATATTTAAATATAAAAAACGTACTTACAGACCGAGTCAGAACTGCCGGCATTGTAGTCTACTCTAGCAGGATCAATCTGGACACAGGAGCGTCCGGAGGGCTTGCGGCAACCACATGTGACGATCCCGGGCTGGACTCGCTTCATCCACGGTGAAAGCCGATCCGGCGATCCACAACACTAAATTGATGTATTCCCTCAGCGACCAGCACAGATCAGCTCTAGGCATGACGAAGCGGATATCGTCCTCTTTTGGAAGACCAAACAAAGTAGTTTCGCTTTCACAACGAATCACACAGCGCCTTCACGACATGGCTGCGGCGGCAACAACAATACTACAGCGAGAATAAAAGTTACGCTTTATTTCTTTGCATGAACATTTGGGCGGCGTTATGCAAATCTTCCCACATAGTGATGTAGGTAGGCATGGCTGACTCCTAACTTTTATAAAGAATATCTCTTTGGATTTCAGACTTTAGTCTTTGCAACTTTACAGATCTTCTTTATGCACCGAGAGCTTGTAACACTTCAAAGAGAAAGGAAAAATTGAAATCGCATCATATGACCCCTTTAATAAGAATTTTAATGTCACAAAATAATTGTTTTGTTTAGGCTACTTATTTTTCCGATTTCAATAGGCATTTATTATGACATCACAACTTGCTAGTAGGAGCTTCTCATGTGCACTTAAAGGCAGCATTAGTATTTGATTGGTCATCTAATTTCAACAAGTCCGCCCACATGAGGCGACCCTCTCCATGACAAATAAAAGCACTTTAATTAGGACACTCATTAGATTCTTCAAAAATATCATAGAGTTCAGCTTTGAAAAATGAAAACTAACCTGTTTGTTCCTCAGCATCTTCTTGTTTGACTCTGAATGTTTCTTCAATCTTCGTGTCTTCGCTCTCCTCTTTAATAAACTCCATCTTTATAATAGTGCGTCACGTGGATCTCAGCCGCTTCAGCAGGAGTTTCTCTGTGTGTTTGGACACAATCTCATGTTTAAGATGAGAAAAACAGAGAGTTAATGGTCTCTAGTTGATTGTATTAGCCAAGACCTCCCAAAATCACATCTAAATGACATATTCCACATTCACGAAAAAACGTGCAATTAATTCGTAAAACTCGTCGTTATTCTTGTTTGCGTTTTCGATGCATTTACACCACTCTGAACAGCAGATGACGTCAACATTTGGTGTTTCGAAAAGCAACAGTGAAGCATTTTCAACCATTTTTGGGAAAAAAATCAGTTTATTTATACGTTCTTCTCTCTTAAGACAATTTTTCTTTGTTGTACAAGGATGTTTTATTTGGTTTTCATCATGTTGATAAGAATCTAAAGGACAAATATTTTCTAATAAATCTATTTATTTTGCTAGCAACATTTTTTTATACATAAGTGCACATTTTTGTTTGTAAAGCCCTTATTTCTTATATTTTGTAAAGATCTGAAGTATTACTTGGAAACAATATCTACCTCCAGCAATGTTAAAGCCTTAATATCGATAACATTGTGTGCATCTTATAATATTGGTTCTTTCCTATAATGTACAGTTGACTGAATGCTCTGCGACCTTTTGCCTGGTTGTTAAAAAGTGCCTTTTGAGGCACCTTTACTTTCTATAATGTAATTTATATTACCCCTGGCCCTGTATGTTTGTTGTTGTTGTTTTTTAAATTTAATTTCGTTTTGTGATTTTGTTGTTACTAGGTTTGTATATTTTTGTATACTTGTTGCTAATCCTAATAAAGGAAGGAGAAAAAAATTGAATAATTTTCACTGTGAATAATTTATTTCAATTCATTCAGAGTTTCGAAAGTTGCATTTCTCGAATCACAAATTGCCAATGACCGAATCCGTGTTTACAATGAACTGATTCACGATCAAATCAAATCGTGTAGAGTCAAATCTTTACCCTTACTGTCTGTTTCTCACAACAATAACGTTAATTAATCCTACATAACGCATTAGAGTAATACAGTCCATAATAATTAAGCTATTCAGCTGTTATTGCAAAAGTAGGAAATAAAATGAACGCTTTGTATTGATTCAAACACTTTAAAACCTTCAAAACACACACCTTTCTTCAGCCTGATCGCAGACGCCAGAGAGTTGAGAGGTGCGGCGCAGCCTTACAACATCACATCGCCAGACAAAATAAAAGTCCCACTCACAAGTTAAAATCACAAAAGTGAATAGAAATCTGCATATAAACAAATAATACGATGCATTGCGATGCTGACATGAAAGATTCTGTATCAATGCATAAAAACAAAAGAATTTAAAGAAAACGCAATTAAATATCTGCTTTGCTGTAAGTTGCTTGTGTCCTTTAGAATATGGTTTGCTCATGGCTACGAGAGGTCTGCAGGCAGGGCCGTTTCTAGGCATAGGCGAGCTAGGCGGTCGCCTAGGGCGCCACCAGCTAAAGGGGTGCCAATGAGCGCACGTACTGGCACTTTTAGCAGGGTTGTGATAAAGAGTGGCATGGTCACCCTGAAATATGACTGCCACCCTCCACTGGATCCCCCAACATTATTGGGCTAGAGTACTGTCAATCTGACGATGCCTGTATGCCACTAGATCAGAGTGCTGTCAATTGCTGCCTGATTGTTGCATGCAAAGTTTGCATTTGGAGCGCTCAACAACGCCATTAGATCAGTGGGCTCTGTCAGTGCTTTGGCAAGGTAACACTTTTTTTTTGCCATGCAATAAAGCTATGTTCAAAGGCCAATTTAAAATATTGGTACAGTAAATAAAGTGCACAAAATCAGTATTTTGTTTAGGCAGTATTTGTGGCACATTTGTCCAAATATTTGTGGCAGATTTGTCCAAAAGGTGTGCGTTTTTTGCGCCAATGCATTGTTAAAGGATCACCGTGTCATGTAATATTCCCATATAAACTTTAAGATCCAATTAAAAAATATTTGTATAGTAAAATTAGCTAATTCACGAGATCAATACATCCTTTATTAGACCGCTTTGTCGAGTTAAATGCATTCTTACGGAGGTGTCGAAATGCTGAATCAATTCATTCACTTCCAACAGCGCTTAATGTGAGCAGCGTCATAGAGGGCGTCACGTTATTTAAAGGGGATGTTAACGTGTTAACGAGTTGCAAATGATTAAGTAGCTGCATTGGTTACTTTTATGCCACTGATAAAGCTTTTAAATGTAGTTTGTGGTAAAAAAGGGGTTTTATAGGTTTGACTGAAATAATAATGCAATAACTGACACTTTAAATCAATGTTTCAAGAAACAACAATTAAAACATTGAACAAAAAACAGATAAATACAAAAAAGTAGCAATTGATAATATCTAAACAATATGTAGTAGTATAGTATCCAAATCAAAATGTAATAATTATAATTTGTGGGGGGGGGGGGGGGGCAATAGGGATTTCGCCTAGGGTGTCAAATTGGCTAGAAATGGCCCTGTCTGCAGGGGTAGCTGCTTTAAAGAACACTTTGTCTGGAAATGTTTTGGATACATTTTCAGACCCTTCTGGACACTTATATATTTTGGAATCATTTAGTATCTTGGTTTTTAACGATAATATGACATAACGAAGGACTGCTGTGTTTTATTTCGGTACAGTAACACTATAATATTGGCCAAATATTTTATACACAAATGCATCTTTTTAAATTTACATTTCTTAAAAAACAATCAAACAAACATGCAATATGAACTAACAGCGAACTTGTAGTATCCATTAACATGATTGGATTTAATAATTAATAATAATTTATGCATTTAGCAGACGCTTTTATCCAAAGCGACTTACAGTGCATTCAGGCTTTACATTTTTTACCAGTATGTGTGTTCCCTGGGAATCAAACCCATGACCTTTTGCGCTGCTAAGGCAATGCTCTACATAGAGCATCTACATATATATATATATATATATATATACAGTGGTGTGAAAAGGTTTTTGCCCCCTTTCTGCTTTTTAAATTTTTTGCATGTTTGTCACACTTAAAAGATTCAGATCATCAAACTAATTTTTATATTACACAAAGATAATGCAAGTAAATACAAAATGCAGTTTTTAAATGATGATTTCATTTATTAAGGGAAAAAATGTATACTTTCTGTACCCACTATATATATATATATATATATATATATATATATATATATATATATATATATATATATATATGCTCTATCTAATGGATTTACTGGATAATGATTAGGAATACGATTTAGAATTAATAATACTAAAAATACTTTTACTCTGTTTCTTCCAGTTAACATATTTTAGAGTTTGACATAATAAGAATGAGGTATTTTAAATGTATTAATAAGACTTCTCTAGATCTGGAAATTATACTTTTAATATTCCTTATATAGGCCTATCTAGGCTTTTTCCTAGATCTTGGGAACCCAGTTTCTTTAAAGAAAACAAACAGTTGGTGAGGGGTAAATTAAAATAAGAAATGCGCAGATTTTTAGCTGTTTTACCATATTTTAAGGCTTATTGTTTTATTTTAAATAGTTTTAAGTCATCATGTGGACCTCTTGGAATTTTGCTGATTTTGAACTAGGGGAATGGGCCGGACCCCCTGGTTAAGAACGACTGCAGTATAAGTACATTGGATAGCAGTGTTACGACCCTCTCAGCCATGAATTGTCTTGTGTGAATGTTATACGGTGTAGGAAACTCAGAAGCGAAGACCAGGAGACTCTGATGTATCTTCAATACTCCTTGGGACTAAATTGATCCACTTTCTAGTATATAAAAGTATACTTTAAGTATAACAGTAGTAAACTTTGAGTACACAACTAGTTTACATCTAAGTTTTTGTAAACAAAAACATTTTATTCTAGCATCATGCATTCTTTTTTTATAAACACTTGGATGTGGGTAAGTTTCATTAAAAAGAAAGAAAGAAATAAACAACATTTTGAACAAAAAGCTGAAAGAAGACTATGAACTGGATTCAGAATGATAATCAAAATGTAGATGGAGTCGATCAACACCCCAAAGCGACAGTCATTACCTCTTCATGGGTCCACATTTTATTCAATAACGTTACACAGTTTTGATGCTGTTTTATGTCTAGGTGTAACAATTACTAGCCTAGCTGTGCATTATTTTATTATTATTATCATCATCATTATTATTATTTTTTTAATAATTCAATGGCTCATTATCAATTATTTCTCACTTATATTGAGCTTTTTAAATTATGTTTTCATATACAGTAGTGATGCAAAGTCCGATTTGTTTCAGAATGATAATCAAAATGTAGATGGAGTCGATCAACACCCCAAAGCGACAGTCATTACCTCTTCATGGGTCCACATTTTATTCAATAACGTTACACAGTTTTGATGCTGTTTTATGTCTAGGTGTAACAATTACTAGCCTAGCTGTGCATTATTTTATTATTATTATCATCATCATTATTATTTTTTTTTTAATAATTCAATGGCTCATTATCAATTATTTCTCACTTATATTGAGCTTTTTAAATTATGTTTTCATATACAGTAGTGATGCAAAGTCCGATTTGTTTCTGCGAACCGGTTCTTTTCGGACAGATCGGGTCATTGAACCGGTTCAAAAAGCCGATTCTTCGGTTCCTGATGTCATCAAGCAATAACGTCTCTACGCATTTCTTTTCTAACAATTCAGTGCCATGTTGTATCAATTGAAACATTCAAAAATAAAGTTATTTGTGTGAAAGCATATTGCTGATTATTGCCATATAAATTCACTTAAGTTAATGGTGTTTATATAAATTCACTTAAGTTAATGGTGTTTGTGGTCAGTTGTTATATGAATATCTGAACATGCAAACATCAAAAGAAAGAACAGGGTATCTGCTTGTAAACAAAAACATTTTATTCTAGCATCATGCATTCTTTTTTTATAAACACTTGGATGTGGGTAAGTTTCATTAAAAAGAAAGAAAGAAATAAACAACATTTTGAACAAAAAGCTGAAAGAAGACTATGAACTGGATTCAGAATGATAATCAAAATGTAGATGGAGTCGATCAACACCCCAAAGCGACAGTCATTACCTCTTCATGGGTCCACATTTTATTCAATAACGTTACACAGTTTTGATGCTGTTTTATGTCTAGGTGTAACAATTACTAGCCTAGCTGTGCATTATTTTATTATTATTATCATCATCATTATTATTTTTTTTTTAATAATTCAATGGCTCATTATCAATTATTTCTCACTTATATTGAGCTTTTTAAATTATGTTTTCATATACAGTAGTGATGCAAAGTCCGATTTGTTTCTGCGAACCGGTTCTTTTCGGACAGATCGGGTCATTGAACCGGTTCAAAAAGCCGATTCTTCGGTTCCTGATGTCATCAAGCAATAACGTCTCTACGCATTTCTTTTCTAACAATTCAGTGCCATGTTGTATCAATTGAAACATTCAAAAATAAAGTTATTTGTGTGAAAGCATATTGCTGATTATTGCCATATAAATTCACTTAAGTTAATGGTGTTTATATAAATTCACTTAAGTTAATGGTGTTTGTGGTCAGTTTCATTCGCGGATCCTCAGATACGGCTGACTGAACAATATTGACTAGCCTACAACTTGGATAAGATTCCTAAAAGTTTCACACCTACAGCACACATTACAGACATTGATGCACAAACGCGGATATGTTCTACATGTCTACTGTATAAAGAATGAATAAACCAGTCTTATAAACTGCTTGATTTCGCTTAAGCAACTTTAAATATAATATGCATGCACAATAAACTATTGTAAAATTTATTTACATCACTCGACAGAAAGGTTTTTGCAGGTTTTAATAAAATGTAAATTAGTAACCGTCATAATAAACAAGCATATTTCCAGTATGCGCCTCAGGCTTGCACAGTATCGTCAACTCACTCATCAGAATCTTCGGTAATCCTCGGCAAACTTTGCCACGGCTCATTCGGTTCTTGTTGAGTCCTCGGCAAACTTCGACAGTTGGTTGAACCGGCTCATTCGGTTCTTTTTGAGTTGGACGTGCTACTTCGGCTGCGCGTCCTGCGTCATTAACCCGGAACTAAAGTTCGATTCAGTTCGATTTGTGAACTGGCTCAACCGGTTACTTCCTGAGAACCGGCTCAAAAGAACGATTTGTTCAAGAACCTAACACCACTAATATATAGGTATGTTAAGATTTTGGGGTAGTCACATAAAAATTGATTCTGACATTTATTCTTATCAAAATGAACACTCTCTCATTCTCTACAGGTTGTATAATTGTGGTTTGACAAAGGAAGGTTTGTGGTTGGCAGTTTGATTCCATTAATTGCACTAATCTCTATCACGATATTGACTTTATTTCGATATTTTATGTGCAACCCTAAACCATGCATCACAAAATTATTTTATTATCTCACAATAATAGAGCTAATAATTTGTTCTTAAGTTCTTCTAAAGTGGCTAAAGCAGTAATGTTACATGCACATCTATCTTTGTCATACTTGCAGGATTTAGATGTTAGTCTGACCTTCCCTGGATCAGCTGATGGTGAATAAAGAGCCACTACAGAGACATCAGCAGAATCAATGCATACAAACCCGTAGTGATGGTGTTTGTGTAACTTTCCATAATGATTCAATCCTATATTCATATGTAAACAATTTGTTTCTTCTTTTGGAGTTTAAACTGAGACCCCATTTTGCATAATAATATTATCAGCTGTTTGTGACAGTTTGTGTGTCAACCCATAGTAGGCTACAATAGATATTCATCACGGCTGGTTCAGACAAAAAGGCGATCTATTTGTAAATATTTACTTAAAAGTCACTAGCATTGGGAGGCGTAGGAGAATTGCAAACCACTGAAATAGAGAGCTATAAATACACAAAATAAATGAGAACCAAATGAGACACAGGTGAACAAAACCAAGAAAACAGGAAATAAACAATAGTAGGAAAAAACAGAAACAATGGAATGGAAAACTTCATAAGAGACACAAAACAGACAAGACATGACAATATCAAATTAAGTAGAAACAGGTGAGCATAATCAGTAATCAAGGAAACAGATATAAACATATGAAAATGAATTATCTTTAAACACAGAAACGATGGAGAAGAATACAAAAAGAGTGCGGGGCAAACTTAAAAGTAGGAGATTCTTACAAAAATAGAAACGGCAGATGACGCGTGACACTGATTTCTCTGTGGTTCAAGTGTCTTCTTTTATATCATGAAGTTTTTTGGATTTTATCATCCGCCAGGGAAAAACTGTTAGTCTGATAACTTTGAAAAGTAACACTCAACAAGCTATACAATTTAAACATAGCTAATAAATTGACATTGAGAACATTCAAATTTTCAATTCAATTAGCCTTAAAACTCTCATTAATATTTGATCAGTGTCCCCTCCTTTGTTTCTACTTCAGCCTCTTATCAGCTGTACAGAAACACCTGTCTGAAACACATGCAAGACGGATAATACATTTCTTGCCAACAGTTTTTTCTGTCCCCAGTTTTCCTTACAGAAGCTTCTAGTTTAGCAATATTCTTGGGGCGTCGTCTTCTATGACTACATAATGTTACACGTCAGTTATATGACAAATAACATTTCACATTACAATCATTACAGACAATATCTGTTTCAGCAATAGTGTAAACATTAATTTAATCTCAAATCATTTACCAACACTTCATTCATGGGTATCACACACATTCATTGTAATGAAGGAACTGTAAATCTGGTTTTCTGCCCCGCAGTATAACTAGTAATTAGGATGAAGTATTACTGCAGTTTTTAAGGATGTCTTGCATCTCTGTATCTCTCAATCTTTGAGTGTCTGTCTGAGACATCTAGTGGATTTTTTTATCATATGTGACTTTGACAGACAGATCTGCCGTGAACATGATAAACAGCTGGAAATACTGTATCACTGACCAACAATGCATTTGTGTACTGTGTACAAAATATGAGCATAAAAACCCCAACCAAAACCACACAGAGGACAGAGAAACAGGGATGAACGAGGAATAGAAAAAAATAATAATAATAAAAAAATCTGTTACCATTTACTCACCCTGATGTTGTTCCAATCTTGTATGATTTTCTTTTGAATGTCACATCAGTTTTTATATCTAATATAGTCCAAAAGTTTCAAGCTCCAAAAAGGACATATATTTAATCCAAGTTTTGAAGTCAGTTTAAGTCACTTTCAAATCAAATCATTGATCAGCTCCTGTGTACAGAGCCCAAATCAAATGGCAGGGGTGTCCATCTTCGCTCCTGGAGGGTCAACATCCTGCTGTTTGGTATGGCAGTACAATACAGCACATGGCTGATGATAATAAGTTGCAAAAGAGAAATCAGTTTGGTCTTGTGTGTGACTTGAGGGTGAGTAAACGATGACAGAAATGTAATTTTGGGGTGAACTATCCTTTCTTTGGGGTGAACTATCTAGGCAATGATGAAATAATACTGACACATTTTAAGTTAATTCATAATCTCATTTCAGAAAAATTAATAATTTCGGCTCACCATCAATATTGGATTAATATCAATTGTTCCCATTATGATTTCATGAAAGTAGTTTTAACATTTACTGTCATTTATTTGTCCTCCAGAAACAGTTAACTCTGTCCTTCTATAGCGTCTCTGACACAATGAGCCTCATCCACACAGTCCAGACCACATTCACTCAGCCGCTCTATCCTGAGTTGTGGGTTTATTATGGATTATCAGTGAAACTCTGTGATGTATCAGAATAGACTCTAGAGATTCTACCCATAAAATTTTACCAGTGAGATTTTATAGTCGCTTATTTTCTCTTCATTACATTAATACTACAGCTGAATTTCTGTCACTGAAATAACAAATTCTCATAAAATTACATAAATTCTCATACAGACAGTAAGAACATTGTGTGAGTGATGTTGAGATTTCAGTTTTTCTTTTTTAATACATCTGCAAAAATGTCAACAATTCTGTGTTTTTCTGTCAATATGGGGTGCTGTGTGTACATTAATGAGGAAAAAAATTAACTTAAATGATTTTAGCAAATGGCTGCAATATAACAAAGAGTGAAAAATTTAAGGGGGTCTGAATACTTTCCGTACCCACTGTATGTCTGTGCTGTTCGCAAGCTCTCTGTGTGTTGATGGAAATTACATTAGTTTAGTTTTTATTATTATTATTATTAAAAGTGCCTTTCAAATAATGAAATAGTCATACACTGGCTTTGTTAAAAAAGATTATCCTAGAATAAAACAATTTATAGTTTTCCGTCAAGTATAATTGTGACCTTGAATAAACCACACACTTTTACTAACTGTAAAAACATCTTCAGAAAAGGCTGCTATTTGTTTTATTGGCTGATTCAAGGAGTGAAATGCATGCAGGGAATAATTTGGAATTAATTTAACATTTTTTATGTAGATTCTGGTTAAATGGTAGCTTAAAATCACCTTTAAAGTAACACAATAAATGCCCACATTGCACTGCAAGTGGAGGCATGACACAAAGCCCAATCCCAATTTTATTTTATACCCCTTCCCCTTCCCCTTGTCCCTTGAAACAGAGTGTCAAGGGGTAGGGGTGAAAATATTCCCCTAAGAATTGGGACACCACTACTATACGTCACACGTCATCATACGTCGTCTAGCTCCTACAATACACACACCTATACTGGTGTGCTGGTGTGTGCATTAGAGCCTTTAATTACCATTCTGTATTAATGCGCTGCTTACTGACACACACACACACACGTGCATATATCGGAGATTGCGCAGCTCACACATCCAGGAGAAAAGAAACACGCAACTTTCATCTCTCTCTCTCTCTCTCTCTCTCTCTCTCGAATTTGCAATATTTGAGAAAAGGGTTTAGCGATTTCTAATTATTGGGGGGACTAGCCCCCCCTCAATGTCTACGGTGGTTATCGCCCTGATCAGACATGAATATATGTTGTGGCACTATCGTGCAGTCTATAATGATATGACGTTAGTTAGCAAATATTAGCGATTTTTT